>NW_006399782.1:21883405-21885607 GCF_000299155.1 Elephantulus edwardii | reverse complement strand
CTTCTCCTGGTTGTATATTTTTCAGAATACTGGGAAGACTCTTTATGTTGTGGATTAGGACTACTAAAGTTTTCCCAAGCTTTTCTTGAATGAAGTTTACAGTCCTTGATTTTAGTCCTAGGTCCATGATCCACCTTGAGTTGGTTTTTGTATATGGAGTGAGGTGGGGATCAGATAGTTTTCCAATTTTGCCAAGGTGTAGATTTCTAATGAGCACAATCAAGTGTTCTGGGATTCCCATTCTTCTCAATGTCAGCCAAAGTTTGTTGTTATCTATACAGTCAAAGGCCATTGTATAGTCAATAAAACACAAATAGACATTCCTCTGGTACTGTCTGTTTTAAGCCAAGATTTATCTGACATTGGCAATCATATCTTTAGTGCCACAGCTTCTTCTAAACCCTGCTTATATTTTTGGTAGTTTGTTGTGGTGCCATTCTAGTCATTTTGGGGTAATCTTCAGCAAGATTTTGCTTATACGAGATATTAGCAGTACAGTTGATAACTTCCAAATTGTGTTAGATCAACTTTTTTGGGAGTGGGAACAAATATGAATCTCTTCCAGTCAGTTGGTTAGGTGGCTGTTTTCCAGATTGCTTGGTACAATCTGGTGAGCACATCCAGGGATACATCTGTTGAAATATGTCTTGATATTCCATCAGTTACTGAAGCCTTATTTTCTCAAGTACTTGCTATGCATCTGAGAGTTGGACAGTGACTAAGTATGACAGAAGAAGAATCACTGCCTTTGAATTATGGTGCTGGAGAATAGTATTGAACAAGTCATGGATTTGTTGTAGAGAGTAAAGCTTGACTGTTCCTTGGCCAGGAGGCAAGGGTTTTAAAACTCTAGCTCACATAGTTTGGGTATGTTTCTAGGAAGGATTGCAGTGAGTTGTAGTCAACTCAATGGCATATGACAACAACAATAAATTTCTATTTAAAAATTTTATTGTATAATGATGTGCACTTCAACTTATAGGCAGCAGCAACTACTCTCATTTATAACTCACCTTTTAGGTAATAGTATTAGCTTACATTTTAACCTGCTTTCAAAAATTATTACCATGACAAGCTTATGGATCTCAAATGCAGCAAAACCAGTGCTCCTGATAGCAGCAGCAAGAGGCAAAGTATCCATGTGGAAGTGAAACAACATGAAGGTGGAAGCTTTTGAATGAAACAGTAAATGCTATTGCTCATGATTTAAACATATTGGACCAGACAGTCAGAGTGGTCCTGAAAAACAAAATGACTCTACAGGCAACTTCCAACCAAAAAAAGCCCTGGACCAGATGGTTTTACAAGTGAATTTTATCAAACATTCAGAGAAGAACTGTCACCAATTCTACATAAACTATTTCAGGAAATAGAGAAAGATGCGATTCTCCCAGACTCATGCTGTGAAGCAAACATATCCTTGATACCAAAGCCAAGAAAGGACATCACCAAAATAGAAAAGTATAGGCCAATATCTCTTATGAACATAGATGCAAAAATCCTGAATAAAATACTGGACAATAGAATTCAATGATACAGCAAAGAAATCACCATGACTGAGTGGGATTTATAACAGTATGCAAGGATGGTTCAACATAAGGAGAACAATCAATGTAATTTATCACATCAACAAAGCAAAGAACAAGAGCCACATGATCCTAACAACTGGTGCAGAAAAGGCCTTTAACAAAATCCAACACCCTTTCCTGATTAAAACACTCAACAAAATAGGACTAGAGGGGAAATTCTTCAATATAGTAAAAAGTATTTATGCAAACCCGAGAGCCAACATTGTTCTCAATGGAGAGAGGTTAAAGGTATTCCCTTTAAGAACAGGAACTAGGAAAGGATGCCCACTGTCACCTCTCTTATTCAATATTGTATTGGAGTCTTAGTGATAGCAATAAGACAAGAGAAGGAAATAAGAGGTATCCAAATTGGCAAAAAAGAGGTAAAATTATCTTTCTATGCATATGATATGATAGTATACCTAGAAAACCCTAGAGACTCAGCCAAAAAAACCTATCGGACATAGTTCAATTCAGCAAAGTAGCAGGATACAAAAGCAACATACAAAAATCAGTTGGATTTCTCAGAGCCTGAACTAAGAAAAACAATACCTCCCACAATTGTGAATCACAAGATTAAATACTTGGGAGTAAATCTAACCAAAAACACAAAGGATCTATTCAAAGAAAATTA
>NW_006399782.1:21878575-21882570 GCF_000299155.1 Elephantulus edwardii | reverse complement strand
TTTTATTAATTTTCATAAACATTTACAGAGATTTTGGGCTTCCACTCATTCATTGTTGCACTATTCTCTCTACCCTCCTCCCAGTTTGTTCTTGTCCATGAATTTGTAAAATACTTGAGCACCACAACAAGATAAAGGTAAATAATCCAATTGAGAAATGGGCACAGGGTAGACATTCAGATGGCCAACAAGCACATGAAGAAATGTTTAAAATCCCTGACTCTAAGAGAGATGCAGATCAAAACAACTATGAGATATTGTCTCACCCCAGTCAGAATAGCAAAATTTAACAGAACATCAAGCAACAAATGCTGGTGAGGTTGTGGAGGAAATGGAACCCTTATTCACTGTTGGTGGAAGGGTAAAATGGTTACAACCACTGTGGAAAGTGGTGTGGCGCTTTCTCAAAAAGATACCATTTGACCCAGCAATTCCACTACTGGGAATATACCCTAAATCGACCATAAGTGACAACCAAGCAGATATATGCACAGCCATGTTTATTGCGGCTTTGTTCAAAGTAGCAAGGAGTTGGAAACAACCTAAGTGACCATCAACAAACAAATGGATAGAGAAGCTGTGGTATATTCACACAATGGAATACTATGCTGCTTTGAAAAACAAGGAACTCATGCAATATTACTCAAAATGGGTGACCCTGGAGGAAATTATGCTGAGTGAAATATCTCAGTCACAAAAGGACAAATACTGCATGGTGTCACTGTTGTAGAATGGGACTGACATCAGGATTGGGGTAAGACTGTGAAAAACTGGATAAATTATGTATACTGCATTGACTCAGATGCGGGAGAGAATAAAAGCGATATATGATAGGGTATTATGGTTATCACAAGAGTCCAAAATTAAGGATGCATAGTGGAGCGTACTTGGGGCAGTGGGAAGGGATGCGGGGGGATTGTATACCAAAGAAGGATTTTTTCTTTTGTTTTTCAATGAGAGGAGCGGACTAAGGGTGGGGAGGGCTGGGCAGGGAGAAAAGTGCAACAGTGAATGAATCTGTATATGTTCTCTGTAAATGTTCATTAAAATTAATAAAATAAAACAAAAACTGAACACACAAAAGTAAAAAAAAAAAAGATTAGCTTAACTGAAAGCTACAAGACTAATGAAGATGTGAGAGGGACCTAGATCAGAAATGGAGAAACTGCTGATGATATCGACTGAGGAAAATGAGTCCCTCTTCTTAGCATACTGATACTGACAATCAATACTAAGATATTGAGCTTGTTCAAGATGCTTAAGTAAAAAGCAGGAACAGATTCTGATTTGCTTCTATAAAAGGTGCAAATCACATAACATCCTATCTTGCAGACATATAGTGGACCTTAAGCAATGCATGACTGTGTTCATAAACCAGAGACAAAAAGACCAAATGTAATTCTTTCTTCTACACTATACATTATAAAATCCCCTATAGAGTGAACTTGATTGTATAAAATGCTGAAAGGTCAAACAGAATATCAGAGTTCTCTGGATGGAATGTTGAGTATGAATAATGAAATATACACCGAAGAGACTCTGAAAATTTCACTAGAAGCCAAAACTAAGGGAAAACCTGCCTAAGTAAAAGAGCTGAACAGAAGATTTCAAAGGGCAGCTCAAGAAGACAACACAAAGTATTATAACGGAATATGCAGAGTTGGAATTGCAGAATGAAAAAGGAAGAACTTGTTCTGCATTTGTCAAGCTCAGAGAACTGAAAAACAAATTTAAGACTTGAGTTGCAATATTGAAAGATGCTATGGACAATATAGTGAATGAGGAAGTATCAAAAGAAGATGAAGGGAATACAAAGAGTACCAAAAAGAACTGGCTGACTCTGAAAAATTTCAGGAAGTACCATATGAGCAGGAGCTAATGGCAATGAAGGAGGAAGCAGAAGCTGCACTGGGGAAAACCTGCTGTCAGAGACTTCTCCAGAGTGCTGTAGAGCAATGATGTAAGTCTAGAGACAAAGGTGTGCCATGGTCTTCACATTTACTTACTGCGCGTCAGAGAGCTGGACAATGACTAAGATGACAGGAGAATTGATGCCTTTGGGTTGTGGTATTAGGGAAAATTAATGAACATACCACAGACTGCCGAGACAACAACCAGTTCTGTCTTGGAGAGGGTGAAACCAAGTTTTTCTTTGGAGGCAAGGATTTTGAAGCTCTGTCTCTGACATACTTTGGGCATGTTGTCTGGAAGGACCAGTTCTTGGAGAAGGACAGCATGTTTGGAAGGGTGGAAGAACCGCACAGGAGAGGAAGACCCTGGATGAGATGGATTGACACAGAAACTGAGATAATGAGGAGAGGTGTGTTGGAGTTGGTGAGATTGGCTCAGGATAGGGAAGTGTTCAGAGTTATTGTACATAGGGTTACTAGGAGTCATAGGCAACTTGACTGCCCATAACAACAACAACATATGCTGGAAAATGGAAAAGGAAGACCAATGAAATATTGATGTCTTTGAATTGTGCTGTTAGTATAGAATATTGAATATGCCTTGGACTACCAAAGAAGTAAATGAAATTTTACTTTCTAATTTTTAAGAAGTACCTCCAGGATGATCCATACTTCATCTCACATACTTTGGTTATGTCATCATGAGGGACCAAATCTTGGAGAAGGAATGATGATTGGTTGTTGTTGTTGTTGTTAAGTGCTGTTGAGTTGTAGACAACTCATAGCAACCCTGTGAACGAAAGACCTGAACACTTATATAATTTTCATTGTTTCTCCAAGTTCATAGTTTCTGGAGGCAAGCTTTTTCAGAATTAGATTCCATTGCTGCTTCCAAGCTTGTTTTGATGAGGGAGCTCCACCAAACACTGTCCACCATGGGTAACCATTATCACATTTGACACATTGGTGTCACAGTGTTCAGCACCACAACAACCACACATTACCTCTACAGCAAATGGACAGGCCAGTGCTATACCACTTTGAAGAATGTTTGACCAAAAACAATTAAAACTAGGCCTGAGGGCTGCAGGTTAAAATCACCCACCTTTGGCTCTTGGCAGAGAATAAATAAGAGGAAGAGCCTTAACACAATGAATTGACATAGTGACCGAAATAATGGGCTTAAACAGATTGTTATTATGATAATAGAATCTTGGTGCTACAGTGATTCCTTGGCTGCTACTAGCCACTCCATGGTAAAAAAATGTGAGAGTCTGTTTCTGTAAAGGTTTACACCTTTGG
Source organism: Elephantulus edwardii (assembly GCF_000299155.1). NCBI lineage: Eukaryota > Metazoa > Chordata > Mammalia > Macroscelidea > Macroscelididae > Elephantulus > Elephantulus edwardii. Next base: position 21,879,358 of record NW_006399782.1, on the reverse strand, counting down.
AAACTACAGGGCAGGTCTACTCTGTCCTTCATAGTCATGATGAGTTTGTATTGACTTGATGATAATGAGGATGCGTTTATTCTGTGGATGGCATGGAACCAGGAAGCTTTTTGTCTTGTTGTTTATAGAGTTGTAATGAGTAGGAGTGGACCTGATGTACCTAACAACAATGTAAAACAATGCTGAGATTTAAAATGAAGAGCTGACTGAAAATCACCTAACAGAAAGGTAAATAAGGTGAAGATTCTCAAAATAAAGTATACAGACTAATGTTGTTGTTTACCATCAGGTCAGAGCTGACCCATAGCTCACCCTCTGGTGGATTTTCAGAGACAGTTAATCGCATGGGAGGAGATTGCCCATCCTTCTCCCTTGGAGCAGCTTGTGGACTTGAACTACATGCCTTTGGGTTTGCAGCACAGCTTCTTGCCCTTTTAGACATGCAGATAAGCAAATATTTTAAAAAATTATTTGAATATAATTTTATAGAACAAATTAACTTTACATTCAACGGTCATGCACATTTTGCCGTATGACATTTATTATGGTACCCACATTTTACCACTTCTTCCACCTCCTTCCTCTGTTACTCATTTCTATTGATTCTTCTACCTTTTCCCTTCCTGCCTTCCAAGCTTTATCCCTAGGCAGATGGTACCTTTTTAATCTTATGTGCTTGATTGTTCAAGGGAGTGAGTGCCTCCCTGATGCTCTAGTTCACCTGATAGGCCTGTCTGTTGTTTGCACTAAAGTTGTATCGTGGACTGACATCAGGGTTGGGGG
>NW_006399782.1:21872294-21878065 GCF_000299155.1 Elephantulus edwardii | reverse complement strand
TAAGAATAGCAAAATTCAACAGAGCAGCAAACAGCAAATGCTGGCAAGGTTGTGGAGAAACTGGAACCCTTATTCACTGTTGGTAGGAATGTAAAATGGTACAACCACTACGGAAAGCAAAATGGGGCTTTCTCTAAAAGTTGGAAGTAGAAATACCATTTGACCCAGCAGTTCCACTACTGGGAATATACCCTAAAGAAACCAGAACTGCCACCCAAGCAGTTATATGCACACCCACGTTTATTGTGGCTTTGTTCACAATAGCGAAGAGTTGGAAACAACCCAAGTGCCCATCAACAAACTAATGGAGAGGGAAGCTCTGGTATATTCACACAATGGAATACTATGCAACACTGGAAAAACAAGGAACTCATGAAAGATTATGCAAAATAGATTACCCTGGAAGACATTATGCTGAGTGAAGTATCTCAATCACAAAAGGACAACTATTGCATAGGGCCACTGTTGTAAAACGGGGCTGACATCATGGTTGAGGGAAGACATTAAAGGAGAGGAATGATGTATATTGCATTGAAATAGATAAGGGAGAGAACTGTTTAAAAGGAATATATGAATGAGTATTCTTGTCATTACAGAAGTCGAGAGTGAAGGCTGCATAGTGGAGTGAATTTGAGGGGAGCGATTCTATAACAATGAAAGAGCTTTTCTTTTTCTTTTGAAGGAGAAGAGTGATTTGGGAGGAGGGAGTGGGTAGGGAGAAATGAACAACTGAAAATCCTAAGTCTCTATAAACTTTCATTAAAATTAATACATACATTTAAAAAAAAACAGTTTTGTTCCTAGACATACAGATTGTTCACCCTGTGTCAGACTTATTTAATTAAACTTCTAGAGTAGGGGTCCAGCAATCTATGCTTTAACAGTGTTTCAGTGGTTTAGATGAAAGAAAAAAGTTAGGGACCTTCAAGGTGACCTTTTAGCCCAATATTCGTACTAGTCAATGAGTGACTTAATCTGCTTAATTATTTACCAAGCCTTTTTGCTTGGAACATCTCAGAATTTTTTTGTTGAGGGAAAACATTGTGAAAGGCTGAATTACTTGTAGGGTTTTTAATAGTTGTTTAGAAGTTTATCATGATATTAAAGTTAAATAATTTTATATTTTCCTAAAATTGGTAACAATTTTATGAAGTCTTAAATTTTAGTGATTATCATGTGAACCACAGACCCCCACTAGCCTGAGAACAGATTATTCAGATGAAACTTGGTTTCAAAGTCACTAAAAAATCCTCCTTTGTAATTTTTCACAATCTAGTTACTGTTCCTGCTCACCTAAATTTTTTGAAATAAGGTTATCTTTATTCTCAAATAAGTGTATGTATATAAAAATTTCAAGAGTAAGAAATAACAATGGTACAACAAATTACTAAAATTATTAAGTAAATTTAGCAAAGTTGCAGGATGAGTGTTGTAGAAAAATACATAAAATATATATCAGATATGGGGCCCCTCTTCCATATTTCCTTTCAAGGAGGAGGGCCTTTCTTTTGGGGATGTAATTTTCTAATAAACCTGTCTTGTCTTTACTATTTACCCTCAAAAATATATGTCTCAATTGTATATGTATATGCTATAAACAAACAATTAGGAATTATAATTTTAAAAATAGTCTCTGAAACCAAAGCAATGATGTCAGTCTAGAGACTATGGTGTGCCTAATCCAGACCATGGTCTTCACAATTACTTTCTATGTATCTCAGAGCTGGACGATCACTAAGGATGACAGAAGAACCAATGCCTTTGAATTGTGGTGCTGGAGAAGAGTCTTGAATATACCATGTAACACCAAGAAAACAAATAGGTCTATCTTGAAGAGGGTGAAACCAAGTTTTTCCTTGGAGGCTAGGATTTTGAAGCTGTGTCTCACATACTTTGGGCATGTGGCCAGGAGAGACCTATACTTGGAGAAGGACATCATGCTTGGAAGAGTGGAGGGATAGCAGAGGAGAAGACGACCCCGGATGAAATGTATTGAAACAGTAACTGGGGCAATGGGGGTTACTGTGTCAGAATTAGTGAGACAGGCTCAGGACAGGGCAGGGTTCAGAGCTGGGTCTTTATGGGTCACAGGTGACTTGACAGCACATAACAACAACAACAGAAGACATCGGGAACGATAAAATTTTAAACCTAGATGTAAACCTACCCACACAAATATTGATTTTTCACATAGACTAGGCAGTTCAATGAATAAATGGAGAATTTTCTTCAACAAATGGTGCTAAATATGATAGCTTTATACAAGAAAGAACAAAGGAAAGAAAGTGCAAGTCTAGATCCTTTCCTCACATCATATACCAAAATTAACTTGAAATGCATTACAGATCTAGCACACAAAAATAATAAATAATTACTAATGTACATATAAAACTATTTTTATTGGCAAGTTTTGTGTCTATAGTACTTATTTCCACTTTTTACTCTGTATTAACCTCATTTAGAGAGTGATATATTTGGTTCCATATTTTTAGCATATAAATTTTTCAGTGATTTCCTCTTGCTTGGATTAACAAATTAACACCTTTGGTTCTAGTCACCAAGAAATCAGGAGATGTATAGGGCAAGTCTGCTGTCGGGGACCTCTCCAGAATACTAAAGAGCAGTGATGTCAGCTGACAGAGTAAGGTGCACCTGATTCATACTGTGATCTTTTCAATCAACTGCTATTAAACTGAGAACTGGAAAATAAACAAGGATGACAGAAGAAAGATTGAGTGCTGGATATCCTATTAACTGCCAAAAGAGTAAATAGACAGGTCTTAGAGAAAGGACAGCCAAAGTTCTCCTTAGAGACAAGGATGGTGAAACTTCGCCTCACATGTTTTGGTTATGTTGTTAAGAGAGGCTTTTCTTTGCAAAAGGACATCTTACTTGGAAAAGGAGGAATGTCAGAAAAAGAGTGGAAGACCCTCAATGAAATGGATTGACACAGGGTCTATAGAAATAGAATCTGGTACATTAGAGATGATAAGGATGGCATAGACTAGGACAGGGTTCAGATCTGTTGTTTATAGGGTCGCTATGAGTTGTCCTTGACTTGACAACATCCACTACAAGCACATTAATTTTATTTTCTGTGTTTCTGTGTCTTAGGGAACTCTATGGCATAGTCTCTAGGGAGTTGTATTACTAACACAAAGGGGCACCTCTCTGACAATTTGAATCTACCAGCAACTCTGTGGAGCACAAATGGGCAGTCTCCTCTCATACAACTTATAATATCTGAAAACCACTTACGGATAACTTGCACTTGAGGCTAAACCTGTAATGGTGTCTTGTGAGAGGTAGTCACTGCCAAGGTCAAGGAGACTATATGACTGTGTGGAGAGTGTGCTGCTCGAAGTATGGGCTTGATGTGGAGGCAGAGCTTCTATGAACTTCGGGGCTGGCTGCAGGCGAGGCAACCTCCACTTGCAGACTTGGCAGACTCACTTGGTGCCCAGAGGTAAAGAGCTGGAAGTAGAGAACAAATATCTGAATGTGGATCTGTAAGCATACTCTCAGGGCTGTACACAAAATGGCACAATCCTGGTCTCAATTTTGGCTATGGTGGAGCCTAAGGGACACTGCCAGACACTTGGTGATGGGGAAGTCACTCCCATGATCTGTGATGTTGTTATTGTTGTTTTTATGTGCCATTGAGTCATATGCAACTCATAGCAATCATATGTACAATAGCTCTGAACCCGGTCCTATCCTGAGAGAGTCTCACTGACTCCAACAGTCTTACCCCTATAACCATAGTTACTGTGTCAATCCATTCATCCGGGGTCTTCCACTCCTGTGCTGATCCTTCACCCTTCCAAGCATGATGTCCTTCTCCAAGAACTGGTCCTTCCTGGCCATATGCCCAAAGTGTGTGAGATAGATGTTCAAAATCCTTGCCTCCATGAAACTTGGTTTCACAACCCATCCCCAAGACAGACCTGTTATCTTTTTTTTAATTGAGATTTTAATGAAAGTTTATAGAGAACTTGGATTTCCATTCATTAATTGTTTCACATTTTCCTCCCTACTCCTCCAAGTTCGCTTTTGTCTTTGGGAAAAAAATTGTTCATTGTTGTATAATTCTCCACCCCCACCTCAGTCCATGTTACTATTGCAGATCCTATTCTGGACTGTTGCCATACAAATAATACCTAATTATATATTTCTTTTAAGCAGTTTTCCCCCTTATCTGTTTCAATGCAGTATACATTATTTATCTCCTCTTTTCTTAGATTCACCCCCAACCCCCATGTCAGTCCTGTTCTATAACAGTGGGGTTAGGCAGTATTTGTCCTTTTGTGACTGAGATATTTCACTCAGAATAATGTCCTCCAGGATCACCCATTTTGTAGAATATTTTATGAGTTCCTTGTTTTTCCAGTGTTGCATAGTATTCCATTGTGTGAATATACCACAGCTTCTCTATCCATTCATTTGTTGATGGGCACTTGGGTTTCCAATTCTTTGCTATTGTGAACAAAGCCACAGTAAACATGGGTGTGCATATATCTGCTTGGGTGGCAGTTCTGGTTTCTTTAGGGTTTATTTCCACTAGTGGAATTGCTGGGTCAAATGTTATCTCTATTTGCAACTTTTTGAGAAAGCGTCATACTGCTTTCCATAGTTGGTTGCACCATTTTACACTCCCACCAGCTGTGAATATGGGTTCCAGCTTCTTGACAACCTCGCCAGCATTTGTTGCTTGCTGTTCTGTTAAATTTTGCTATTCTGACTGGGGTGAGACGATATTTCATAGTTGTTTTGATTTGCATCTCAGAGCTAGGGAGTTTGAACATTTCTTCATGTATTTGTTTACCATCTGAATTCCTATTTTGGTGAACTGTCTGTTCATAACTTGTACCCATTTTCTTATTGAGTTGTTTACCTTTTTCTTGTTGTGATATTCAAGTATTCTATAAATTCTAGGTATAAGTCCCTTATCAGACATGTCATTAACAAATATTCTTTCATAGTCTGTGGCTTTCCTTTTTACCCTCTTGGAGAAGTTTTTTGATGTGCATAGGGATTTGATTCATAGAAAGTCACATTCATCTATTTTATCCTCTCCTGGTTTTAGGTTTTGCAGAATGCTTGGAAGACTGCTTGTGCTGTAGATTATGGCTTCTAGAGTTCTTCCAAGCTTTTCTCTAATGAAGATTATAGTCCTTAGTTTTAGTCCTAGGTCCTTGATCCACTTTCAGTTGTTTATGTTTTGTTTTGTTTTGTTTCTTTTTTGTATGGTATGAGGTGTGGGTCTTGTTTCAATTTTCTGCAGGTAGTTTCCAATTTTACCAACACCATTTGTTAAACAGGATGTTGTTTCCCCACTTAACTGATTTCATCTCCTTGTCAAAAATCATTTGACCATAGGTAGATGTGCTAATTTCTGGGTTCTCACTTCTATTCCATTGATCTATGTGTCTGTCATTGTACCAGTACCACGCTGTCTTGACCACCATGGCAGTGTAGAAGGATTTAAAATCAGGGAGTAAGATGCCTCCTACTGTGTTTCTGTTTTTAAGGAGTGCTTTACTGATTCAGTGTCTCTTTCCATTCCAAATGAAATTGGAAATTGCCTTTCCCATCTGGTTGAAGAAAGGAATTGGTATCTGTATTGGGATTCCATTGAATATGTAGCTTGCCTTTGGTAGAATTGTCATTTTCACAATATTGAGTCTTCTTATCCAAGAGCAAGGTATATTCTTCCATTTTTCCAGGTCTCTTTTTGTTTCTTGTAGTAATGTTTTGTAATTTTCTTTGTA
>NW_006399782.1:21868420-21870659 GCF_000299155.1 Elephantulus edwardii | reverse complement strand
TCCTTGGAGGCAAGGATTCTGAAGCTTTGTCTGACATACTTTGGGCATGTTGCAAGGAGGGACCAGCCCTTGGAGAGGAACTTCATGTTTGGGAGAGTGGATGGACAGCACAGGTGAAGAAGACCCTTGATGAGATGGATCGATTCAGTGTTTGGGGTAATGGGTGTATGCGTGTCGGAGACAGTAAGATTGGCACAGGATAGAGCAGGATTTAGGGCTCTTGTACATAAGTCGCAGGTGACTCACTGGCTCATAACAACAACAACAACAACAACAAAATGACAACAACAACAGTACCCACTCATGTTCACGCAATGTGCTGTTTAGTTTCCAAATGTATAGTTTTGTCTCCTTTATTCTCTTGTTATTAATTTCTAATTTTGTAGTATTGTAGTCTGAGAGGATGCTTTGAATTATTTCTGTGGTTTTTATTTTATTGATGATTGTCTTGTGACCTAAAATGTGATCTGTCCTCGAGAACATTCCATGTATATTGGAGAAGAAGTTCTACTGTCCTTTTTTGGGGTGTATTAGCCTATATATATCTATGAGATCAGGTTGTTTAATTCTTCAGCATCTTTGTTGAGTTCCTTTCTGGTAATTCTATCTTTTCTTGAGAGTGGTGTATTGAAGTCTCCAACTACTATGGTGGTGTTGTCTATTTCCTTTTTTCAGTTTTGTTAATATTTGTTTTATATATTTTGAAGCTCTATCATTTGGTGCATGTATTTATTATTGTTATGTCGTCTTGTTCTATTTATCCTTTAAGCATTATGTAGTGACCTTCCTTGTCCTTTTTGATGGTTTTTGCATTGTAATTTGTTTTATCAAAGATTAATATCATTACTCCTGCTTTTTTTCTGGTTGCATTTGCTTGGTGTATTTCTTCCCATCCTTTTTATTTATTTATTTTTTCTTTCTTTATATTCACTTTTCAATTGTGTCTCTTGTAGACAGTATAGTAATGTATTTTATTTTTTTAAATCAGTTCTGCTACTTTTTTGTTCTCTTCAATGGTACATTTAAACCATTCACATTCAGTGTGATTATTGAGAGACAAGACTTATTGTTTGTTGAGTTATTTTTGGTCTTGTTGCTTGTTCCTTTGTCCATCCTACTTTCTGTGGCACATCTGGAAGAGGATTTTTCTCAGTATTTCCTACAATACTGGTCTTGTTTTTACAAACTCCCTTATGTTCTGTTTTTCTGAGAGTATCTTGACCTCTCCTTCACGTTTGATGGACAGTTTTCCTGGGTATAGTATTCTTGGTTGACAGTTGTGTTTTTTAAAGTGTTCAATATGTGTCATTCCACTGTCTTCTTGCTTGCATAGTTTCTGCTGAGAAATTGGCACTTTATCTTATTTGCTCTCCCTGATAGGTTACTCTTTATTTCTCCCTTGCTGCTTTCAGAATTCTCTCCTTATCTTTGGTTCTGGCAAATTTGATTATGATATGCCTTGGTGTTTTTCTTTGGGGGTCTATTCTATATGGTGTTCACTCAGCTTCTTGAATACATATTCTCTCATTCTTCATTATGTTTGGAAAGTTTTCTTCTGGTAATTCTTTCATAACTTTTTTGGTGCCTTTACTTGATACTTCCTGTTCTGGGATTCTGATCATGTGCATGTTATTTTTCTTAATGATGTCTCACATTATTCTTAGGTTTGCTTCTTTTTTCCTTTTTGATTCTGGTTTTTGTTTTAGCAGATCAGTGGTGACAATTCTGTCTTCTATTTCACTGGCTCTGTGTTCTATCTCTTCAATTCTGTTTATGTGTCCCTCCCTCATGTTGACAACATCTGAAACATTGGTTTTCATATTTTGGATTGTGATTTCTTGTTTTTCAGAGTCTCTAATGCATCATTTTTTTTAAAATCTGCATTGTTTTTGATTGTGTTTTTAAGCTCCTCTTGGTTTTTGCTTGCAGTGTCTTGTAATTTTTCAAGTTTGCCTTTCACCCATTGAAATATTCAATCATTGTTCTTTAAAATTCTGTTTCAGAACGATCCATCAGACTTTATGACTTCAGGAAACCCATTGATACTGTGTCACTTTTGCAGGCTGACATCTTGCTTTGGGTTTGTTTGGGGTGTGAGGCAGCCTGCTTCCTAAGTGACATTGCTTTGGTAGAGTTTTTCATGACTGAGGCAATAGCAGGTAATTGGTCTGATGTCACTGCTCTAGTGGAGGGTGGGGGAAGTTACCTTGCCTGGGTTTCTCTCTAAGCTTTTTTTTTT
>NW_006399782.1:21848661-21867920 GCF_000299155.1 Elephantulus edwardii | reverse complement strand
TTTCGGCACCATCTTCGTAGAAAAGGCTAAACTTTTGACATAAGGGAAGATTTGCTTCAGTTTTGGAGACAAAATGCCTGTGAATTAGCAGCCTTCTCTGTCAGACAACTACTGCAGCCAAGCCAGTCCAAGGTGCTCTGTACTAAAGGCACTCATGCTTTGGGAGGGGAGAGGAAATGAAATGGGTTCACCTGTGATACTAATGTCTCTGGTGCAATTCAGAAGTGTGGCAGTGGGTCATCATCCATGTGTTGGGGTTGGGACATCCAGGCAATGGTGCCAAGACCTCCAAATGGTGGGTCCAGGACCTCCTGATGGCTTGGGTGGGACCTCTGGGTTGCAGGACTTGTGGGTGGTGGGGCCAGACTTCTGGAAGGTGGGGTGAGACTTCTGGGCAGCAGGAGTGGGACTTCCAGGCAGCAGGGCTGGGACTTCCAGGAAGAGGCTTAGTGGGCTTCCAGACAGTGGGTGGGAGAGTTCCCATAGCCAGATAAAGTCCTTCAGGCTTGTTCAGGGGTCCAGGGGGCAGGGCTGGGTGCCTTCAGTTGGAGGGGGAAGGGTCCTGGCCAGGCAGTGTTGCTATAGTCTAGTGCTTCAGGCAAGAGACCAGTCTAGGACACAATAAGAACTTTTAAAGTCAGATATCTACTTAATTGACTGGATGCACAGACATGTGGAGATGTACAGTGACACATGCATGGAGACACAGGGTGACATTCACACCTTGTAAGTTCTCCTGGCAATCCGTGGTATGTTCAATACTCTTCTCTATCACCATAACTCAAAGGCATCAATTCTTCTTCTATCATTGTTAGTCATTGTCCAGCTCTCTGATGTATGACAAGTAATTGCAAAGGCCATGATCTGGATCAGGCACACATTTATAGGGTGTAGGAAACAAGAGGAGATTGCACCTTTCTTGACATGAACCAGTTGCTGCTCTGGATGCTATTACAGTTCTGAATCCCTGCACTGATCAGAAAACTGTTTTCATATGTTTAAAATGGCTTTGTTGAGTCACAATTCAGTGCTCTATTTGTTTCCTAGTCAATGTTTTAATTTAATTTGTTTCTTCATTTGATAGTTGAACTATTTCTTTTTCAGCTCCTTTGAAACAGAGAGTTTCAGGAATATCATCCATATCTTTGTTTTCTGATGTCTTAGATAGAGAGGATCTGGGCTGCCATCTTATTTCATCTAAATTTTAAAAACAAGTCTAGTCTGTTCCAGTTTTACTTCCCCAGAGTCATGACTCAACAAGGAAGTACTGGTTCAAATCCCTTGGTTAAAATAAACTAAGCCTTTTCTCAGCTTCTAATAGACATAATTTAGAAATACTGTTTACATTAGCTACAGAGCTTGTTCTTAATATTAGAGACATGATGTTAACATGTTGACTGGTATTGGCAGTTAAGACTCTGTATTTTGCTAGATTTTAATGCTGACATGAAAAGGATCCCACTTTGAAAAGAACCTAAATGTATCAGTTTTTCAGAATAATCTTTGACCCCACCCTCATGCTCATTGAATGTCTAAATCAATCATGACATTTTCATTAGTTATGGTGGTTGTTGTTTGGTGCATTGAGTCAGAACCGATCCGTAGCTGCCCTTCAAGCTGGTTTTCAGAAGCAGTAAATCCCCATTAGTACTACCTCTTACATATCTTTGAGTCTTTTTCTTTGCTCTGTAGTGTTTCATCCGGGTATCAGCTACCATTAACTTTCTCCTGGATTAATATAACGGCCTTCCCAATGATTTTATCTGAATCCATTCTCATAGTGTAAATAGCATTCATTATCTTTTAAAAATATTCTTTTGGTTATGGCGGCCCATAAGTCAGTTTTCATTGAGTGCTATGTTTCTTTCCACCACAATTCTTTGTGCATTCTGTGCCCTCATAATTCTCTGGCTTTTTACAGATCTTAAGAGCTCAGTTTAAAGATCACTTTTTCAAGACAATATTGTTTGATCTATTAATTAACTTCAACACCTTTTACCTGATATTTCTTCTCATATAATTTCATGACTTTTAGTACAAATTAGTCATCATCATAACTATTTTTTTATTTATTTGTTTTCCGTCTGTTTTACCCGCTTGACTATGACTGACAAAGGCAAGATTCACTACTTGAACTGTAAACTCACTGCCATTCAGTTGATTATAACTCATAGCAAACCTTCATCAGATTTGTAAAACTGTAAATCTTTCTAAGAGGAGAATTTCCATCTTTTTTTCTGAAGTGCAGCTGATGGAATACAATTGTCGATCTTTTGGTTAACAGCCTGCTATGCTGTATATTTACTCTAGCTAAGCTTGTTACTATAATCCTAGTGTGTGAAAATATCTGGTTTATAATCCCCCTAAATGTGTGAATGAGTGAACAGATAACAGCAATTTTTATATGCTAAAATAGAGTAAAATTAATTAACTTGCCAGATTTTTGTAAGTAAACTGCTTCTTATTTTTGTGTGCATAGATTATAGTTGTATTGTTTAGAGAGATATTTTGCTACAGGGATGACTTTCAGAAAATTGGCTTTGTTTCTATAGCAACATCTTCAGATGAGAAACTACAATAAGACATATTTAGCATTAGATTTGTTGAAACAAATGATTGTATAGATAAAATGTGTGTAGTCTTCAAATAAACACTTACTTTAGATTCCAAAATAAGTTTATACGTACTTGTATGTTTATATTTGTATACATGTAAATGTATTGATAAATTGCCTACATAAATGCTTAATATATTTTTCTTAAAATAATGAATTCCATTTGTACATATTTAGTATAGTTATAAAAAAAGAATTTTTATTGAAAACACTTGAACATGTATTCTGATAGCTACCCCCAAAATATCTTATGTGACACAGTCAGGATTTTGTGTGTTTGAGTGCCAATGTGCAGCATGTACACCCACCCACATGTCTTTTCACACTTTGTCCTAATGTTAGACATGGACACTTATGGAGAAGAGTACTGAAGGAAAGAGTAGCTTGACTGCCTTCCTTACTTTTTCCTCAGAGAATATAAGCATAGGCTTTTAATTCCATTAGGTTTTTCAGCTGAGAATTTTGGGTTGGATTGATGTAATACTCAGTATTCTGTGTTGTAATATTTCTTGAAAATATATTTTTTAGGTTTTTTCTGTGGGCTTAGATTTCTGTTGCATTAGAGGATATAACCTTCACAATCAAGGTGGAAAGTGCTGGTTCTTCCCAAGTGCAATCCAGATCATCACAGAGGATGAAAACTTTGCTGGCATCACCTTATTTGTTGTTGTTGGATGCCTTTGAGTCAAGTATGACCCAAAGCGACCCTAAGAACAATAGATTTGAACTCTGTCTTATCTGGTGCCATCTTCACACTTCCTGACACACTAGAGCCATACAGCCCATTGTAGCAGTCACTGTGTCAGTCACTCCATCAGGTTGAGGTCTTCCTCTCTCTTGCTGAACCTCCAGATTTCCAAGAATGATGTCCCTCTCCAAGGAATATCCTATCCTATCCTAGCAACATGCCTGAATTATGTGAGATGAAGCTTTATCATCTTTATCTCCAAGGAGCACCCTGGCTACATTTTTCCCAAGACACTGTTGCTTATTCTTTTGGAAGTCCATGGGTTATTTAAGTGCTCTTCTCCAACACCACAGCTCAGGGATAAATTCTTCTTTTGTCATCCTTATTTATTGTTCAGTTCTCAGAAGCATAGCAAATGTTCAGAAAGACCATGGCCTAAATCAGATGTACCTTAGTCCTCAAACTGACATCATTGCTTCTCAATAATTTGCAAAGGTCTCTGCAGACTTTCCTACTGCAATACATGTCCTGATTTCCTGACTCCTGATAACCAAGGGTTTGTGAATCTAAATAAGGTGAAGTGTTTGACGATTTCAATCTTTTCTCCATCTATTATGATGTTGTCTATAAGTCCAGTGGTAAGAATTTTTGTTTTCTTGACATTGAGATGCAGTTCTTCTGCAACAAGTGTTTCAAGTCTTTCTCGCTTTCATCAACATATCACAGGTTATTGATGAGTCTACCACCGATTTTGATGCCACATTCTTTTTTCATATTTTAATGAAGCAACCTTGTTGTTGTTGTTATGTGCCGTCCAGTGGCTTGCGACTCATAGCGACCCTATGTACAGCAGCCCTAAACTCTGCTCTGTCCTGTGCCAATTGCACTGTCTCTGACACTCCCATCCTGATTATCCCAGTCACTGAATCAATCCACCTCATAGAGGGCCTTCCCCTTCTGCACTGTCCCTCCATCCTACCAAGCATGATGTCCTTCTCCAAGGACCGGCCTCTCCTCACAGCAAGTACCCTTGGTACCAGCAGTCAGGAAATAAGGAGATGTACTGTGCTGGCAAAATCTGCAGTTAGAGGCCTTTCCAAATTATTGAGGAATAGTGATGTTAGTTTGAGGATTAGGTGCCTCTGATTCAGGCCATAGTCTTTCCAATTACTAGCTATGCCTCTGAGACCTGGACAATGAATAAGGATGATGGGGAAAAAAATGATGCCATTGAGCTGTGGTGTGGAGCAGAGCACTGAACATCCCATAGATAGCCAAGAGAATGAATATATATGTCTTGGAAAAGCAGCAGCCAGAGTGCTGTTTGGAGTCAAGAATGATGAGTCTTCACCTCACATACTTAGGGCAGGTTGCTAGGAAGTGCCATTCCTTGGAGAAGAACATGATGCTGGGAAGGGTGGAGGGTCAGTGAAGGAAAGGAAGACCCTAGACTAGGTGGATTGACACAGTGATTGCGGCAATGAGCTCTGGTGTGTCAGGAAGTGTGAGGATGGTGCAGGATATAATATGGTTCAGATTTTTTGTTCATAGGGTCTCTATGAGTCATGCTCGACTCAATGGCACCTAATAACCACAACAACAACTCTAATGATTAGGGAGTTCTGATAGCCTAGTGGGTAAGGAGTTGCACTGCCAACCTAAAGTCAGGAATTTTGAATCTACCATCACCTTTATGGAAGAAACTGGTCTATTTCCCCCTTGAGTGATTTACAATCTCTGAAAACCCAGTGGAGGGTCAGCTATGGTCTGACTCAGTGGAACATACCAACAATAACTCTAATAGTTAAATTATTGTTATTTAGTCAATAATACTTGAACATTCCAGGTACTGTCAAATAAACTCTGATGCATGCCATCCCTGCATGTAGAACTACATGTAGAATTGTGGTCCATAGACTTCCCAATGACTGATCTTTTTATATGTGAGTGCCCAAGTCTTTCCTGTGAAGTATCTCTGGGTGGCTTCAAGCTTCCAGGCTTTTAATAAGCAGTCAGATGTATTAACCTTAATAGTTGTTGTTAGGTGCCTTCTGTCCTGCACCATCTTCACAATTCCTTGACACAAAAAAAACCCATTGCAGCAATCACTATGTTAATTCACCTGGTTGACGGTCTTCCTCTACTTCACTGACCCTCCACTCTTCCCAATAAGTCCTGCAAGGAATAGCTCCTCCTAGCAACATGTCCAAAGTATGTGAGGCAAAGTCTCACCATTCTTGCCTCCAAAGAGCACTCTGGCTACACTCTCTCCAAGACATAACCATTCATCTCTTGGCCATCCATGGTATGTTCAGTCCTCTTGTCCAAAACCACAGCTCAAAGGCATCAGTTCTTCTTTTGTCATCTTTTTTCCTTGTCCAACTTTCAGATGTATTACCACGTGATCTGAAAGACCATTTCCTGAATGCTGTTGTTGTTATGTGCTGTCTAGTCGCCTGCAACTCATAGTGACCCTATGTACAACAGCCCTAAAACCTGCTCTATCCTGTGTCAAGCTTATTGTCTCTTACACAGCTACTCCCATTACCCCAGTCACTGAATCAACCCATCTCATCAAAGGTCTTCCTCTTTTGTGCTGTCCTGCCACCGTCCCAAACATGACATCCCAGGCCAGGACTGGTCTTGCCTTGCAACATATCCAAAATATGTCAGATGAAGCTTCAGAATCCTTGCCTCCAAAGAGCAGCCTTGTCTCACCCTCTCCAGGATGAACTTGTTTGTTCTCCTAGCAGTCTGTGGTATATTCACTACTCTTCTCCAGCACCATGGCTCAAAGGCATCAATTCTCCTTCTATCATACCTAGTCATTGTCCAGCACTCTGATGCATAGCAAGTAATGTAGCAACTATTAAAAAGAAATTATTTTAGTGAACATAGATTTAAGGAGCAAATAAGTAAACGTAAGTCTTTACAATTTTTTTTTAGAATGGAAATTATTATTTTTAGTGCAAAGCAAGGAAAAAATGGTTTTAAAAGTAGAATGGTGAAAAATAAATGGTTGGCAAAGGCATAATTTTGGGATTTTCTTCTTGATATCTTAACCTCTGCTCATCCAATGGCTCCCTTCATACCCATGATTGTCACCCTGCAGACAGTGGACCTTTCAGCAGAGGGCTGGTGGTGCAGGTTGTCCATGTAGAGCTGCTATGTGCCTTGTTGCAGATTAGAATGGCAATTATACTTAACTGTTATCATCTGTATTATCCTTCTGTGATGTCTGCCATTTCTTAGTGAGACTATGTGAAGAATCTTCCTCTGCACGTCTATAAAATTGTTTAAGCCTGGGGTGACATTAGAAACATAATGTTGAAAGAAAGCAAGGAAGGAAAGGCTTCTTGATAGAAAGGGAAAAAGGAAAGATAGCGATAGATGCTTTTTATCTTGGATGCTTTCTTTTACATGCACTATAAGTTGCATTTTCATTTAAAAACAACCTCACTGTTACAAAACACTTCTACTTCCAAGTATTGTATAAAGTACTTCATCCTATTTCTGCCCCTGGTTTCTTCTTTCCATCCCTCCTCCTTCCTACCTAGCCTTTCCTGCTTTCTGAACTTCATCCTTTTACAAATGCTGCCCTTTGATCTCAGAGTGCTTGATTGACCCATTGTTCCTTCATAGACCTGTCTATTGTTTGGCTGTAAATTGAGCCAGCAGGTAAGTTCAATTTCAGGCCTGAATGATTACTAAGGGTCATAGTGTTGGGGAGGTGAGGAGACCAGTTCCTCAGTCACTATTAGACCAGGAAGCAGTTGTCATGCATTTTAAGTTCCTCAGTCTTTCTTTGGCTCTTTTGTCCTTACATTTTTAAAGATTGCAGTTCAGGTATTTGTAGGATTTCCCTCAGTTTGTTTTGCTCTGGAGTTTCCTCATGAATAAATTTAGGACTTGCAAGATTGTCAAGAAATGCAAGTGAGCATGTATTATATTGGTACCACAGCTAGGGATAGTGAGTGAAATGTTTGCTTTTCTATTGCTGTTTAGGTGTTATCTAGTTGACTAGAACTCATAGTGACTTTATGAACAACACATCAAAACTGTGCTTTATCTTGAATTATTCTCATGCCCATCACTGCTGTTGTTGTGTCAATTAATCTCATTGAGAATCTTCCTTTCTTTCACTGGCCTTATAGATTAAAAAATTGTTTTATTTTATGTTGGTTTGCTTCCAAAATTCATATACATTGTGTTTCACACTATCCTTCAATTCACATTGTGTGATTATTCCTATACATTATGTTTTATAAAATAAATCACCATTGAGCTATGCTCACAATTACCCTGTCTTTTCCAGATCCCTGCTAGGTCTTTCCTATTTTCTTTATCCCCTTCCTAAATTGTGCAACCCTATTATATCCCCTCTGCCTATCTTTAACCCTCTGCTTCCACCTCTTCTCCTCTTGAATCCTTATACAGCTTTTACTAGCTATCCTATTTTCACCATAATGGTCTTATACAGTATTGTCCTTATGAGACTCTGTTTCCTCAGCATAATGCTTTCCAGTTTCTCCTAAGTTACACAGTAATTTTCAAAATCATTGCTCCTGAGTCCTGAATGGTATTCCATCATGTAAGTGTACTACAGATTCTCAAGGCATTCGATTATAGTTGGACATTTGGGCTGTTTATATGTTCTTGTGATAGTGAATAATGCTGCTATGGACACTGTTGTACAAATATTTCTGTTTGTGTCTCAGTTCTATTTTTATTGGGGTATATTCCCAACAATGGAATAGCTGGGTCATATGGAATTTTCATGTTCAGCTTTTTGAGAAATGCCAAACTGCCCTCCAGAGTAGTTGTACCATTTTACAATCCCAACAGTGTATTGTTCAGTGTTGTTCCCATCTCTCTACAGCCTCTCCAACATTTATTATTTGCTGTTCTATTAAACTTTGCCACTGTTACTGAGGTGAGATGGTATCTCATTGCTGTTTTGATTTGCATCTCACTTATTGCCAGTGATTTTATCATTTCTTCATGAATCTGTTGGCCATCCAAATGTCTTCTGTGAAAAGTCTTTTCATGTCTTTTGTCCATTTTGTAAGTAGATAATCAGTCTTTTTTTTTTTCCTTCCCTGAGGCCCTGTAGGATTCTGTAAAGTTTTTTAATGAGACTTTTGTTGGAAAAAAATTTTTATGCACATAGGGATTTAATCTTTTAAAAAAATCTCATCAATTTTATCCTCTCCTAGCTGTATATTTCTGGCTGTGTTTGTCAGCCTCTTTATTCCATAGGCTAGGCCTTCTATGTGTGGTCCCACTTTGTCTCTTATAATCTTTATGGTTTTGGGATTTACACCTAGAACTCTGATCCACCTTGAGTTGATTTTTTTATGTATGTTATAAGGTGTGAATCCTGCTTCAGCTTCTGCAGGTAACAATCCATCCAGTTTTGCCAGAACTATTTGTTGAAGAAGTTGTAATTTCTCCATTTGATAAGTTTTGTTTCCTTGTTGAATATTAGTTGACCATAGATAGAAGGGTTAATTTATGAGTTCTTGATTCTGTTCCATTGGTCTATGTGAGTGTCATTGTACCAGTACTATGCTGTTTTAGTTATAACAGATGTATAGTAGGTTTTGAGATCAGGGAGTACTATGCCTTTCACTTCATTCTTGTTTTTTAAAAGGGCTTTGCTTATTCAGGGTCTATTTCCTCTCCAAATAAACTTGCCAAATTGCCATTTCTATCTCTTTGAAAAATTAATTTGGTATCTGTATTGGGATTACACTAACCATGTAGATTACATTTCACAGGATTTTAATTTTCACTATATTTAGTCTTCCTATCCATGAACAGGGAGTATTTTTACATTTATATAGGTCTTTTATTGTTTCTCACAGAAGTGTTTTGTAATTTTCTTTGTAAAGATCTTTTCTGTCTCTTATTAGGTTTGTTCCTAAGTATCTCAATTTGTGGTTGGCTATTGAAAATGGTGTTGCTTTCTTTTCCCCCTGAGTTCTCTTTTTTACTGCAGAGGAATCCCATTGACTTTTGTATATTGATCTTGTATCCTGCCACTCTACTAAACTGGTCTACTTTCTCTAACAGTTCTTTTTGTTGAGTCTTTGGGTTTTTCTGTGTACACTATAATATCATCTGCATATAGGCATATTTTCACCATCTCTTTGCTGCTCTGGATGCCTTTTATTTCCTTCTCTTGCAGTACTGTGCTAGAAAGTACTTTCAACACAATATTGATTAGGAGTGGTGAAAGTGGGAATCTTTATCTGGCTCCTGTTTTCAAGGAGGATGCTTTTAATCTTTCTCCAATGAGAATGATAGTGGCTCTTGGGTTTGCATATATACTTTTAACAATGTTGAGAAAATTCCCTTCTATCCCTATTTTGCTGAATGTTTTTATTATTATTATTTTTGTGTGTGTACACTATCAAATCTGATCTGACTGGTACAGGACAGCACAGCATCTGGTGTATTTGAACTGTGTACCTCTGAGATTGCAGTGTAGCTTCTTGCCACTAGGCCACCAGAGTTCCTTTGCTGAGTGTTTTAATCAGAAAGGGGTGCTGGATTTTGTCAAAGATCTTTTCTGAATCAATCACTAGGATCATGTGGTTCTTGTTATATGCTTCATTAATATGATGAATTGTGCTGATAATTTTTCTTACACTGAACCATCCCTGCATAACTTTTATGAATCCTATTTGGTTATGATGAAATTTTTTTTATATGCTATTGGATTTTACGGACAATGATTTTGTTAAGGATTTTTGCAACTATATTTATGAAAGATATTGGTCTGTAGTTTTCCTTTTTTGGTAATATCTTTGCTTGGTTTTGTTATTAGGGTTATGCTTGCTTCATAGAATGTCTCTGGGAGTGTTCCTTCATTTTCTATTTTTTAAATAATTTAAATAGAATTGATGATAGACATTTTCTGAATGTTTGGTAGAATTCAGTCAAGCAAACATCTGGTCCAGGACTTTTTTGTGGGGGAGTCTTTTATAACTCGCTCAATTTATTATTTTGTAATGGGTCTATTTAATGTGTTCTATAGCTGTTTCAATCATCTTAGATAGGGCATGAGTCTCAAGGAATTTGTCCAGTACCTCTAGGTTTTCAAAGTTATAGTATAATATAAATACTATATAGCTTTTCATGTTGTTGTGTTGTTGTTCAGTGCCGTCAAGTTGTACTTCCGTGCACGACTTTTCATTCTTTCTCCAGGTTCACAGAGTTTCCAGAGGCAAGCTATCTATGGAAGTGGATGCCACTCCTGCTTCCAAGCTTCTTTCAACCAGGGAGCACCACCAAATACTGCCTACCATAGTAGTCTGATTTTATGAATTTAATTTTATCTAGTTCTTTTGTGATGTCACCTCTATAATTTCTTTTATTTTGTTGTTGTTGTTGTTGTTGTGTACTGTCGAATTGGAACTGACTGGCACAGGAAGAGATTGCCCCTCCTTCTCTAGCATAGCATCTGGTGGATTCGAACCTCATGTCTTCAGGATTGTAGCACATTTTCTTACCACTAGACCACCAGAGCTCCCTCCCCTCTATCATTTCTTAATTGAGTTATTTTGTATCTTTTCTTTTTTATCTTTTGTTAACTTTATCAATTTTATTGACTCTCTTGAAAAGCAGCTCCTAATCTTTTTGATAGTTTTGTTTTTCTGATTTCTGTCTCATTGATTTATTTTGCCCTTATACTTTTCTTTCTTCCAGAAGCTATGGGTTAGATTGTTATTTTTTTTTTTCCTATTTGATGGAGGTTTTGAGTTAGATCATTAATTTTACTTTTTTCTGAATATACCATGGACTGCCAGGTGAATAAACAGGTTCATCTTAGAGATGCTGAAGCCAGCCTGCTCCTTGGAGGCAAGGATTCTGAGGCTTCGTCTGACATACTTTGGGCATGTTGCAAGGAGGGACCAGTTCTTGGAGAGGGACATCATGCTTGGAAGGATGGAGGGACAGGTTTCAGAGCTGTTGTACTTAGAGTTGCTATGAGTTACAAGAGACTCAATGACACATACCTATAAACAACAACTTCTTTTTTTTTTAATGTTCCCACTGCTCTGAACTGGCCCCCTGAGGCCTGCCTTAACTGCATCCCAGAGGTTTTGGTATGTAATATTTTCATTCTCATTTTTTGAGACTTTTTAATTTCATCCTTTATTTCTTCAGTAACCCAGTTGTGTTCCAGAAGGGTGTTATTTAGCTTCCGCATTAGTGGTTTTCTAAGCTTTTTTCTTTTGTCATGAGTTTCTCATTTTATTTGATTCTATATATTTCTAATTGTTTTAGTATAAAATAAACCTGCAGACTGCCTGGCAATCACATCTGTTAAATATTAAGCTGAATCTGAAATCATACTGAAAACTTTCATGCCAGTTAATTCTTGAGTTTTACCACCTTGCAGGCAAATCTCCTTTATTATGCACATTTATTATATATCTTCAAGGCAAAGTAGTCCCTAAAAATAATTTGTGGTCTGCACCATTTACACTTCTATGCACAATCAGTCCGGACTAGATGGCCTCATCTTATTTCTTTCTCCTTTTGTAACCTCTATTGTGCATTTCCCCTTTGTGTGTTATGCAAATATCCTGGTCTTCTGATAGAGTGAAAACAAGATGCTGCTATCATCTCAGTGTCTTTGATCTGAGAAGCCAAAAACCCAAATGTATGACACCTTAGTTGCACTTTGTCTAAGACAGATTTGCTTGTTCTTTTGACAGTGAAATATAGTAAATACATACTCCTTGCCAATACTCCAGTTTAAAAAGATCCATTCTTCTTCAGTTATCCTTATTCTTCTTCCAACTTTGGCTTGCATATTAAGGAATTAAAAATAAAATGGCCTGGATCAGCCTGACATTGGTACTTTTTTTTACATTTTTGCTCTTTCGTACTTTAAAGAAGTCTTCAACAGCAAATTTCACAATGCGACATCCTTAGATTTCTTGACCACTGCTATCATGGGTGTTGAGTCTGGAAATAGCCTGGAAATAGTAAAATAGTTGACAGCTGCGTCTTGGTCTTGCATAAACACAATTAAGTGTTCAGGGATTGCCATTCTTCTTTCTCAGTGTTATTTATAATTTGTTAAAATCCATACAGGCTAGTGCCTTTGTGTGTTGTTGTTGTTGTTGTTATGTGCCGTCGAGTCGCTTGCGACTCATAGCGACCCTATGTACAACAGCCCTAAACTCTCCTCTGTCCTGTGCCAATCGCACTGTCTCTGACACTCCCATCCCAATTATCCCAGTCACTGAATCGATCCACCTCATAGAGGGCCTTCCCCTCCTGTGCTGTCCCTCCACCCTCCCAAGCATGATGTCCTTCTCCAAGGACCGGTCTCTCCTCACAACGTGTCCAAAGTATGTTAGATGGAGCCTCAGAATCCTTGCCTCCAAGGAGCCACCCGGTTTAACCCTTTCCAGGACGAATCTGTTTGTTTTCCTAGCAGTCCATGGTATTCTCAATACTCTTCTCCAGCACCACAGCTCAAAGGCATCAATTCTCCTTCTATCCTCCTTGGTCATTGTCTAACTCTCTGATGCATAACAAATGATTGTGAAGACCATGGCCTGTATCAAATGCACCTTAGTCTCCAGAGAGACACCATTGCTCTTCAGTACTTTGGAGAGGTCCCTAACAGTAGACTTTCCCATGGCAATGTGCCTTTTAATTTCTTGGCTGCTGGTGCCAAGAGTGTTGACTGTGGAGCCAAGCAAACTAAAGCTGTGTACAATCTCAATCTCTTCACCATCCATCCTGATGCTGCCAATTGGTCCAGTGGTGAGAATCTTTGTCTTCTTGACATTGAGCCTCAATCCATATTGTAGGCTGCAGTCCTTGACCCTCTGCAGCAGCTGCTTCAGGTCCTCTTCATTTTCAGCAAGCAGGGTTGTGTCATCCGCATAACACAGATTGTTGATAAATCGTCCACCAATCTTGACCCCACATTTCTCCTCATAGAGCCCATCCTCCCGGATAATCTGTTCTGCATATAGGTTGAAAAGGTATGGAGATAGGATGCATCCCTGGCGTACGCCCTTCCCAATTTTGAACCATGCAGTGTTTCCTTGCTCTGTTCTGACGACTGCCTCCTGGTCCAAGTATAGGTTTCACATAGAACGATCAAGTGCCTTTGTGTAGTCAATAAAATACAAATAAGTGTCCTTCTGGTATTCTGTTTTCAGCCAAGATCCATCTGACATCAGCAATGATATCCCTCATGCCTGAATTCCTCTTCTGAATTCAGCTTGAATTTCCAGAAATTTCTTATTGAAGTGCTGTTTCAGTCATCTTCGAATAATCTTTTGTAAGATCTTGCTTGCATGTGATATTAATATATTGCTGTTGTGGAGATTCTCTCTGACAGCTTAGGAATCTCTGGCCTCGAAGGTAATGCGTTGTATTCTCCAGTTCCTTTTATTTGCTGGTAGTGAGATTCCAGCATCATTTATTGTATAGCACAGGTCTGCCCATTTGCTGTATATGGTTGCCATGATGCTGAACACTGTGACAATGATGTGTCAAATACAATAATGGTTGCCTATGGTGTACAGTGTTTGGTGGAACTCCCTTATTAAAACAAGTTTGGAAGCAGAAGTGGCATCCACTTCCAAAATAGCTTGCCTCTGGAAATTCTATGAACTTGGAGAAATTATGAAAGTTATATAAAGTGTTCAGGTCTTTCATTCATAGGGTGGCTATGAGTTGCCTATGACTTGACGGCACTTAACAACAACAATAACGAGAGAGCTCAGTTGGCCTAGTGGACAGAAAATGATGCTACCAAGCCAAATGTGGGTGACTTTAATCATTGGCACTCAGGCCTGTTTTTAATTGTTTTTGGCCAAACATCCTTTTAGGTTGTACATCACTGGTCTGTCCATTTGCTATATAGAGGTAACTTCGTGGTTGCTGTGATGCTGAACACTGTGACGCAGATATGTCAAATGCGAGAATGGTTACCCATGGTGGACAGTGTTTGGTGGAGTTCCTCGATTCAAACAATCTTGGAAACAGGAGTGGCATCCACTTCCAAAACAGCTTGCACCCAGAAACCCTACAAACCTGGAGAAACAATGAAAGTTAAAGTGTTCAGGTCCTTCATTCATAGGGTCATGATGAGTCACCTACGACTTGACAGCACTTAACAACAACAGTGAGATCCCCAAATTTCTACGGCTGATTCTGCTCAACTTAAGCCTTATAGAAGGATGAGACAAGCCAATTCCCTTGTTGATAGACTGTTGTTGTGTACCATTGAGTAAGAACTCACCCATAACTGATCCTCAGGCAGATTTTCAGAGGCTGTTAATCACATGGGAGAAGATTGCTCATCCTTTTCCCATGAATCAGCTGGGGGATTTGAACACTAAACCTTTGAGATTGCAGTGCAGCTTCTTGCTGTTAGGACATCAGAGCTCCTTTGTTGATAGACTAACACTTCCTATTTGCATGATCCTGCCCATCCTTGTGTCAGAGTCAAAGTCAATGGCTAGGAAAGAAATTTTGAACAATAAGCCATTGATACTATAACTGCTAACAACAACAACAACAAAAGATGTTTCTAGTTTGAATACAACAGCTATAGGAGAAAGTTGAGACATTTTTCTCCTCTAAATATTTATGGCTTTGGAAACCCAACAGAGAGTTGACATGAGTTGAAATAATTGTATGATCTCTCTTTTTCTAATTGCAGTTGAATCAGAACTGACTTAGAGCGGTCCCTCCATTGGGTTTTTAGAAGCTATGAATTGCATGGGAAGTGCTTACCAGTCTTTCTTCCACCAAGAAGCTGGTGAATTTGAATCACTGTCTCTGGGGGAACAGTGTAACTTCTTATCCACTTGGACACCAGACCACTTTGACTTGATGGTAGTAGGTTGTGGTTTGTTTTTAAGTAGTTTACACAGATTATCCACAAAGACAAAAGTTTTAAAGATGGAGAATGTGCTTGTTATGTAGAAGAGTGGATACAATTGATTGTTGTTGTTAGGTGCCATTGAGTAGAGTACCACTCAGAGCAATTCTGTGAACAATGACTCTGCACAATGTCCTACCTGTGCCATTCTCACAATTTCTGATATACTCAAGTCCATTGCCGTAGTCACCATGTCAGCTTACCTGGTTGAGGGTCATTCTCTTTTTCACCACCTTATATTTTTCAAGGAATAACTTCTCCTAGCAACATACCCAATGTATGTGAGATGAAACATCATCATCTTTGCCTCCAAAGAGCACTCTAGCTGCATTTTCTCCAAGATGTATCTCTTCTTTTGGCAGTCCATGAGATCTTTAGCAGTCCTCCCCAACACCACAGTTTAAAGGCATCAGTTATTCTTCTGTCATCTTTATTCATTGTCCAGCTTTCAGATGCACAGCAAATGACTGAAAAGACCATGACCTGAATCAGGTATGTCTTTGTCCTCAAACTTACATCATTACTCCTCAATAATTTGGAGACATCCTTGATTTTGGACTTTCCCAGTACAATTTATGTCTCCTCCTGATCTGACTGTCAATACCAAGTGCACTGATGATTGTGGATCCAAGCAAGATGAAGTTGTTGATAATCTCAATCCTTTCTCCATCTGTTGCTTATCTCCCTCATGTTGCTTATTAGTACAGTGATGAAGATTTTTTGTTTCCTTGATGTTGAGAAGCAATCCATATTGAAGGCTACAGCCTTTAACCTTCTGCACCAAGTCTTTCATGTCTTCCTCACGTTCAGAAAGCAAGGTTGTGTTATTTGCATGCAGAAGGTTATTGACATTCTGCCAATCCTGATCCACATTTTTCTTCATAGGGTCCAGCTTCTCGAATAATTCACTCAGCATACAGTTGTGGAGAGAGGACACAACTTTGATGCACACCTTTCCTAATTTTAAATATTATAGTGTTCCCTTGCTATGTTTTGCACAATTAATCTAGGTATGAGCTTTTCTTTAGCACAGTCAGTGATCTTGAATTGCCATTCTTCTCAACATTAGCCATAGTTTGTTATGGTCCACAGTCAAATGCTCTTACATAGTCCATAAAACACAAATAAACATTCTTCTGGTATTCTTTGCTTTCAGCCAGAATCTATCCAACATCAGCAATTTTATCTCTGTTGCCATGTAATGTTCTAAAGCCAACTTGACTATCTGGCATTTCTCTGTCTATGTACTATTCTAGCCATTTTTAATAATCTCCAGCCATATTTTGCTTGCATGTAATATTAATGATATTATTAAATAAGTTTCACATTTGTCGATGGATCACCTTTCTTGGGAATAAGAACAACACTGATCTCTTCCAGTCAGCTGGAAATCTTCCAAATTTTTTAGCATAAATTGATGAGCACATCCAGGAACTCTCTAATGACTTCAGTGAAGTTTGAATCTTCCTTTATTATCACTGGCTGTTGATGATATGATGTTTCTAGTAATATTTCAATATTGATCAATTCTTTTTGGTACAGTGACTCTGTGTATCTCCTCCATCTTCTTTCGTTGTTTCCTGGATCATTCAAGAATTTCCTGTAACAATAACAAGTGTTACTAGTTGAGACATGACTTTGTTTTTCAGCTCCTTCGGTGTGAGAAACACTGAGCGAGTTCTTCCCTTTTTATTTTCCAATTTTAGGTCTCTGCACATCCTGTTATACGCGTTTGCTTTGTTTTCTTTGGCTGCTCTTTGAAATATTCTGTTCAGGTCTTTTACTTTAGTATCTCTTCCCTTTCTTTTGGCTTCTCCATGCTCCAGTACAATTTTCAGGGTCTTTTGTGACATTCATTTTGGTCTTTTCTTTCTCTGACTTTTTAGTGACCTTTTGTTCTCTTCATTATAACGTACTTAATATCCTCCCACAACTTATCTGGTCTTTGATCATTGGTTCAGGGCTCTAAACCTATCTAATTTAAGAAGTGAAAATTAGCAAGCATAACATAGTGCTGGAAGTGAGATGGATAAGTGAGATTTTTTTTTTCCTGCCCTGAGCTCTATATCTGAACACAGAATTGTAAGATTATTACAGGGCAAAAGACAAAACCCTCTTGACCTAAGATAGGAAATAGAGGACAATAAATAATCATTAGGATACATGTTACCTATGTAATTTTATTTGAAAGACCTCTCAAATAGAAGTTCTTGTAAAAAAATTAAACTTGATGAGGTTTCAATTTAATTGTTTGGAAAATTGCACTTCAAAAATTTTTCTAAGAATTCCATATCCATGGAATTCATTTGTCTGACATTTAATTTATTAAATCAAACATAGAACTGAGCCTTCTCATTCCTAATGATGATCAGTTATGAAAGGTCACCAACAAGAGTATTGGAAGAGATGATGGACTCAGAGATTGCATTTAGTGTTGCCATTGGTCATATTTCCTTTTAAAAGCCTATTTTAGAACATAACGCCAAAAATCAATGCTAAAAAAGAAGGTGGCAATCACACATAGAATTATAGATTGAAACATAGCACTTCTGCAAAGTGGAACTCTGGGGGTCATAGTCTGTAGAGAACTGCATGCTAGTCAAGAGGCCATGCCTTTCTGGCTCAAAACTCTCAGCCTCTGATGGACAATCTCCTCCCGTGCAATTAGAGCCTCTGAGAATCCAGTGGAAGGTCAACTTTGAGTCATTTATGACTCAACAGCAATGACTTAACTGAGTTTACTTCTATAAAATGCAAAATAAGATTTAGTGTCTATTTAAGATGTTTCAGGTCTATAACTGTAGAGGTTAAGTGTTTCTGATTTTTTGAAGACTGAAAGATGATACCATTTAAAATTAAGATCATTAAATCTGTATCTGAAATATTTTTTTTCTGTATGTATACTTGGCTAATTTATATCTCTTGGCAAAGTTCATAGTAGCAGAAAATTTTCATATTTTAGTTTAAATTCCTTTAGTTGTTAGCATGTAATAGACATAAACATTTCAATCTTTTTTCTATAATAAATAATGCAAAATCATATTTGTTAAGATATTAACTATTCTAAGATACTTTATAATTCTTTATAAAGACATTTTGACTCATAAGACTTGATTTTTCTATTGTAGCAAAAAATAAAATAAACATGTAAGTAGTGATTTGCTCTTTGTTAATATTGTGTCCTGGCAGACTTTGTAACAAACTTATTTTCCAAGTTACTAAAACTACACTATTATTTTTCATTGCAATTTTTCTATATATCTTTTGGTGCCAGAATAGAAGTTACCTCGATATTTTCAATTTATGGCAGAATACATTATTAGAAAAAAGTGGGTGTTCATATTGGAATCAGGCTTGTTAGACCTTCCTAACAACATGCCCAACATATATGTGAGATCAGGTTTCACCATCCTTGTCTATAAGGAGCAGTCCAGTTGTATTACCTTCAACACAAATTTCTTAATTCTTTTGACAATTTATGTTATTGGACTTTTGAGTCAGAACTAACCCAAAGCTGACCCTCCAGCAGGTTTTGTTGTGTTGTTTTTTTGAAGGCATTTAAAAAATTTCATTTTTCTTTTGTTAATATTGTTGAAAATATATACAGCATAACAAACACTAATTCAATCATTTCTCCATGTACAAGTCACTGAAATTGATTGCATTCTTCAAATTATCCAATCATGCCCACCTTTGTTTTTTGTTTGGTTTTGGTTGTTTTGTTTTGTTCCTTAACTATATTTTGCAGTTAAGGTGAATCTTTACAGAGCAAATTGTTTTTCCATTCAGCATTTCATATACATTTTGTGTTTCAGCATTCTTAACACTTCCTCTCCATGGTCACAGTTTTTACTTTTCCTTCTTTCTTATCTCTTCCTTCCTTCTGAACTTTATCCCTGTGAAAATGCTGCTCTTTGACTTTTGTTTTTTTTTTCCTTTTGCAACTAATTTATTTCACTCAGCATATTTTCATTGTCTAGGTTGTGGCACCTACTGGCGCTTCCATCTATTTTTATGGCTGTGTAATA
>NW_006399782.1:21845405-21846864 GCF_000299155.1 Elephantulus edwardii | reverse complement strand
CATTAGCAAAAACTCAATCTTTGCTTTATAGAATGACACTTATAGATAGTTCATCTTATTGGCCTATCACTTAGGTGAAAGTTGAACTTTGGAAATTCAGTACCAAGCTAGAGTACGAAGTAAACTTTCAGAAGTTTTTATTCTGAGTTTTGCCTGTTTTGTCCAGGACCTCTTATTGAGATCTATCTGAGAATGGCCAGTAGTTTCATTCTCCTTTTCTGATTTGTTCTTCCACCATTAACATAAACTGCCTTCTACCGTTTCCATCTGATTTTTCAATCAACAATTGGCACTTAGATAGTTCTTAAAAGAGCCTCTTGCTCAAGGTTTATTTTATTTTTTTAAAAATCTATTTACTATTCCTTTGATTTCTACATAAATTAGTGCTAGTTCACCGCATTGCCAAAGTTCTGCTTTGGAAAACCAATATATTCTCCAAATTATATGGTAGTAAACTTTAGAGTTTGCAATTTGTGTTCACCTTTGCATTGGAAAAAGGTATTCAATTCAAACAGTATTATGCTAAAACATCATTCCAAATATTAAAATTTGTGGGTAAGTGTTTTTGGAAACATCATAATCCTCAATATTCTTTCATCTTGGCTCTAATGCACTCTTTATTATTATTAATTATTATACTGGTTTATTTACAAAGTTCATACACATTGTTTTTCACATTGGATCTTTCCCATTTGCTTTCTCTACCTCTCCCTCCACGCATCAAACTGTGCAACCCAGTCGATGATTAACCACCCCTGCCCCTGCCCCATCCTCACCCCTTTGCTCCCACACTCTCCTCCCTTGGATCCTCATACTTGTTCTACAATAATGGTCTTATACAATATTTGTCCTTATGGGACTGAGTTAGTTCACTTAGCATAATGCTCTCTAGTCCTTCCCAAGTTAGCTAGTCATTTAATCCAGCGGGTTTTTAAAGCCAGTTAATTATACAAGAGAAGAGTGCTTATCTTTTTCCGTGGAACAACCAGTGAATTTGGACCTTTATTTTTTGGTTGCTAATTCAACTCCTTACCACTAGGCCACAAGAACTGCCTTTGGAAGGCTGTGGTATTTGAAAAACTCTTCTCCAACACCACAATTCAAAAGCGTTGATTCTTCTTCTGTCTTCCTTATTCATTGTCTGACTTTCAGATGACTAGGAAACAGTTGAAAAAAATCACAGCTTCGATTAGATACACATTAGTCTTTAAACTAACTTCTTTGCTCTTTAGCACCTTAAAGTGGTCCTTGACAACAGATTTTCCCCAATGTAACCTGTCTTTTGCATTCAGTGGTCGGAAAACATGGGCGTGGTGACAGGAATGAGGCTGGAGAGAGAATGATTGAATTTTGTAAAATCAATGACTTATTCGTTGCAAATACATTTTATAAGAGACACAAACGCAGGTTATACACATGGACTTCACCTGATGGTATGCATAGGAATCAGATCGACTAC
>NW_006399782.1:21827076-21843520 GCF_000299155.1 Elephantulus edwardii | reverse complement strand
CAGGAGGGACGGGTCCTTGGAGAGGGACATCATGCTTGGGAGGGTGGAGGGACAGCGCAGGAGGGGAAGACCCTCTATGAGATAGATTGATTCAGTGACTGGGGTAATTGGGATGGGTGTGTCAGAGGCAGTGCGGTTGGCGGGTTGGCGTAGGATAGAGCAGGGTTTAGGGCTGTTGTGCATATAGGGTCGCTATGAGTCGGAAATGACTTGAGGGCACATAACAACAACACAACAACCTGTCTTTTGATCTTGTGATTGCTCCTATCCTGGGTGTTAATTGTAGATCAAATAAAAATGAAATCATTGCCTACTTCAATCTTCTTTTCATCTATCATGTTGTTGCCTATCAAACTAGTGTTGAAGTTTTTGTAATTTTCTTGTTGTTGAGATGTCACCTAAATTGAAGGCTGTAGTTTTTTATCTTAAGTTAGTGCTTTTAGTCTTCTTTACTCTCTTCCTTACTTGTTGACATGGTGAGTAATATTGCAGCCTGATGTAATGAAAGGCTGGCAAGTCAAATCCACCACTGCTTCACAGGAGAAATACGTACAGTCTTTTCCTGTAAAGATTACAGCCTCAGAAACACACCTGAGGATCAGTTATAAGTTGAAATTGAGTTGATGACAGTGGCAATACAAGAATAACAAAACAGTCTCATCAAGCATTTCTGGGGAAAAAAGGTTGAAAACAACTGATTGAATGAATTATAAAGAAAGAATATGAGAGTTTGAAGGAAACTTGTCCAGACTTAGAAATACAGATTAACAGAGGCAGACTTTGATCAGTAGAGTAGCATATGATGGGACAGAACTGAATTATTGAATCCTACCTACCAGGCTCAACCTTTGCTCTGATTCCATGCTATCATGGAACTTTCTAGTTACTAATCCAAGATGCTCAGGTGCACTGGGTTGTAGAAGGAAAAATTTCTGATCACTCTTAGTGGCAAGAAGCTGCACTGCAATCTGGAAGGTATGTGGTTCAAATCCCACCAGCTACTCCATGGGAGAAGACTGGGCAGTCTCCTCCTGTGGAGTTAACTGCCTCTGAAAATGCACTGGAGGGTCAGCTCTGAGTTGGATCTGATTTGACAGTACACAACAAAAACAGTGGTTTTTTTTAAGAGGCTGTAAATTGCACAGGAGGAGATTGCTCATCCTTCCCCCAAGGAGTTGCTAGTGAATTTGAATGGTGAGATAAGTGCTGTGTTAGGTTAGCAGTGCAATGCCCTGCAGGCTATGCCACCTTATCTCTCCTTTCTGATCACTAGAAACAAATACTCTTTTACTCTCAAATAGTCCACTTAGAGCTGAGTAAGTACTGGTGGCGTTTATAAATGTAACTTGTTTAAGTTAGTTCCTACCCTGCTTGTTCAACTCCAACTGAGTAGAGACAATGCTGAGTTAACCTCACCCTCTGAGGTCTTTTGGAGAATGCCACCCAACCTCTTCTATAGACCTCTCATTCTTCCTCATGACACTTTCCTCAAGCATCCCTTTTGAAGTAACTTGGAATTCTACATGGTTTCCAGGTGTCCTATAAACTTATAAATGCAACATTCAAACTACTTGGAGAAAAAAGGGATGCAAAGTTGCTATTTTAGCCACATTTGATAAATGTTCTAGCTAAAGTTTTAGAACTATTAGAATTATCCCATTATTTCCTCTTTTTTTTTTTACCCTTTTTTGTCTCTCAAAACACCTCCACCTAATTTTATTGGGTCAATAAACCACACCACCACCTCCTAATCTCCTAGAAACCTTGGTGTACCTTTGTTTCTTAACTTTGTTGCTTACTGTCAAGAGCTCTGAGAGGGAAAACGCTTTACATATCGCACTGCTAACCAGAAGGTCAGGAGTTCAAATCCCCCAGTGCTCTGAGAGAGAAAGATGGCAATCTTTTCCCATGAAGATTTACAGGATCAGAAACCTGATGAAGGGGAGTATCTACAATGTCCAGTTGATTATAAATATATGAATTATTTATACTTGAGCCAATAGTTTTAGAACTATTAATACAATAGTCTTCTCTCACTATTTAACACTATTCCTTGGGTTGTTGACAAAGTAATTCTTTCTCTATTCACAAAATCACACCCACTGCCAATGATCTGATTCTTTCTGTGAGAATACTGTCCATCTTTTTCCCACCAAGCACCTGGTGTATGTGGACTATCGACCTCATAGATAACAGCCTGACACATTATATACTACTATGCCATTGTTGTTTAGAATATACAAAGCAGAGCACATACCAACTCAACAGTTTCTATATGGACAATTCCATGACTTTAATTGTATTTGCCAGGTTCTATAACTATCTTCACCCTTCTTAACAGAATTGCTCCTTCATTAACATATTGTTGTTGCTGTTGTTATGTGCCATCAAGTTGCCTGCAACTCATAGACACCCTATGTATAATAGCTCTGAAACCTGCCCTGTCCTGAGCCAGTCTCACTGATTCTGATACACTTACCCTTTTTGCCCTAGGTACTGTATCAATCCATCTCATCAAGGATCTTCCTCTCCTGCCCTGTCCTTCCACCCTTCCAAGCATGATGTCATTCTCCAAGAATGAGTCTCACCTGGTCACATGCCCAAAGTATGTGAGACACAGGTTCAAAATCTTAGCCTCCAAGTAGAACTTGGTTTCACCCTCTCTAAGACAGACCTATTTGTTTTCTTGGTGGCCCATGGTATGTTCAAGACTCTTCTCCAGCACCACAACTCAAAGACATCAATTCTTCTATCATCCTTAGTCATTGTTCAGCTCTCTGATACATAGCAAATAATTGTGAAGACCATGGCTTAGATCAGGCGCACCGTAGTCTCTAGATGGACATTATTGATTCTCAGTACTCTGGAAAGGTCCCTGACAGCAGATTTTCCCAATGCAATTCATCTTTTGTTTTTCTGACTGCTGGTCCCAAGGGTGTTGACTGTGAAGCTGAGCAAGCTGTAACTGTTAACAACCTCAATCTCTTCTCCATCCATCATGGTGCAGCCAATTGACCCAGTGGTGAGAATCTTTGTCTTCTTGATGTTGAGTTTCATTCCACATTGAAGACTATAGTCCTTGACCTTCTGCAGCAAGCACTTCAGGCTCTGCTCAGTTTCAGCAAGCAATGTTGTATAATCTGCATAGCATAGGTTATTGATGAATCTTCCTCCAATTATGTCACATTCCTCTTTATAAAGCCCTGTTTCCTGAATGATCTGTTCTGCATGTGGATTGAAAAGGTATGGAGACAGGATGCATTCCTGATGCACTCCTTTCCTAATTCTGAGCCATGAAATGTTTCCTACCTCTCTTCTGAGGACTACTTCCTGGTCCAAGTATAGGTTTCCCTTAAGCTCAATCAAGTGTTCTGGATTCCCATTCCCCTCAAGGTTGGCCAGAATTTGTTTTGATCTACACTGTCAAATGGCTTTCCATAGTCAATGAAACATGGACAGATTCCTCTGGTAGTCCTTAGCTTCCTGTCAAGATCCATCTGACATGGGCAATAATGTTGCTAGTGTCATGACCTCTTCTAAACCCAATTTGTATTTCTGGTAGTTTTCTGTCAATGTACATGCCAATTGTTTCTGGATAATCTTACACAGAATTTTGCTTGTGTGTGATATGAGTGATATTGTGTAATAATTGCCACACCCTGTTGGGTCACCTTTTTTTGGAATGGGAAATACATTTCCTGAATGTGGCATCAGAATTACAGAAATACTCATCAAGAAACTGTATTGTGCAGATGACACAACTTTGTTTGCAGAAACTGAAGAAGACATAAAGTATTTACTATAAAAGGTATGGATTACATTTCAACATCAAGAATACAAAAATCTTTACCACTAGTATACTGGCAACATTGTGATAGATGGAAAAAAGTATGAAGTTGTCAACAACTCCATTTTATTTAAATCTACAATAAATACCCATGTTGCCAAAAGACATGGGGAGAATTTTCACAGAGGAAGGCATTTGAATGGTGAACAGTCACATGAAGAAATGCTCAAAATCACTGGCAATAAGAGAGATGCAAATCAAAACCAAATGAGGTACCATCTCACTCCACTAACAGTGGCAAAGCTTAACAGGGCAGCAAGTAATAAATGTTGGAGAGGGTGTGGAGACTTAGGAACTCTTATATATTGTTGGTGGGATTGTAAAATGGTACAGCCATTCTAGAAGACAGTTTTACACTTCCTCAAAAAGTTGAACATAGAAATTCTATATAACTCAGCTATTCCACTACTTGGAATTTACCCTGAGAAAATGAGAACTGAGGCACAAATGGAGATTTGTACACCATTGTTAATAGCAGCATTATTTACCATTTCAAGAATAAGGAAACAGCCCAGATGTCCAACAACAAAAGACTGGATTGAGAAATTATGGTACATTCACTCAATAGAATACTATGCAGCACACAGGAACAGTGATTGTGTAAATTCTTACCTAACTTGGAAGGGACTGGAGAGTATTATGCTGAGTGAACTAAGTCCCACAAGGGCAAATATTGTATAAAACTATAGTTGTAGAATGAGTATAAGGATTCAAGGTGGGAGGGGAGGGTGGAAGAAGAGTGATGATGAAGATGTGCAGGGGGAGGGGGATTAATCATGAAGTTGTATAAATTGATGGGTGGATGTGAGGGAAATTGGAAGAATCTGTTCTGGAAAACAATGTATTAAAATTTTGCAAATGAACTATTATAATTTAAAAATGTTAGATAGAAAGTAATTCTACCAAACCAAAGGTGGTTGATTTTAATCTGCTGCCCTTAGGCCTGGTTTTAGTTGTTTTTTGATCAAACATTCTTCTTTTAATTTTTCTCTTTTAAGTGGCATAGCACTGTCTGTACAGAGGTAATTCATGTTTGCTGTTATGCTAAACACTGTGACACTGATGTGTCAAAGGTGAAATGGTTACCCACGATGTACAGTGTTTGGTGGAGCTCCGAGATTACAACAATCTTGGAAGCAGGAGTGGCATCCACTTCAGAAATAGCTTGCCTCTGGAAACTCTATGAATTTGGAGAAACGATCTAAGTTATACAACTGTTCAGGTCTTTTATTCACAGGGTTGCTATGAGTGATCTATGACTCGACAACACTTAACAACAGCAATAAAAAAAATAAATAGCGATGTTAGCAGCTCAAGAACTCAAAAGATGTGTTGCATTAGGAAAATTGTCTATCAATGACCCCTCCAAAATATTTAGGAGCAAGAATATCAGTTTAGTCTTAGACCATCAAGGAGTGCTTGATCTAAGACATAATATTTTCAATTGCTTCCTAAGCATCTGGAAGTTGGACAATGAATGAAGATTGAACAAGAATCAATACCTTTGATGCTGATATTGAGTAATGAATGTGTGTGAACAAAAGAACAAATATACCAAAGAACATTCAGATCTGTCTTGATGGAAATACAACCAGGATTGTTCCTTGGAGGCAACGATGGTGAAATTCCATCTTGTATATTTTGGGCATATTGTCAGAAGAGGCCAGTCCTTGGAAAAGGCCATCATGCTAGGAAAGGTGGAGAGTTAGGGAAGAAAAGGAAGACCCCTAACAAGATACGTTGACAGAGCAACTCTAGCAGTGGTTACAGCATATTAAAGATTGTGAGGATGGAGCTGGATAGGGTAAGATTCAGATCTGTTGTTCTTAGGGTCATATTGAGTCATAGTTGGCTCAAAGGCAATAACTTCTTTCTTGTGTTTTTTTTTTTTCATTTTTTTGAGTTGTTACAGTCAGTTTGATTCAATATAGATAGTTCTTAAAGGAGTATGATTGTCGAGGAAGCCGTTCTTTACTACTTAACATGTTGCCGCAAATGATGTCAAATGCCTTTCTTTTTCTTTTTTTTTTTTTGTCAAATGTGTTTCTAAGCATGGTCGTCAATTTGTTTCATTTTAGGAACCATTGTTTGTTTGGTTTAAGACTTTAGATGATATGAGGGCAATAATTTTGGGGATTCATCCAGCTTCCATTGCTAAAAACAGCAACATCCTGATTATGTTATTGAAATTCTGTTCTGCATTTCCCTCTTTTAATCAAATGCCTTCTATAGTATCTTTAATTAAAATGCTCAGTCATGATAGCCAGGCACCATCCAGTTCTTCTGGTCTCCTGGCAAAGGACACAATTGTTTATGTAGATGGTTAGCCATGCATTCCATATACCCATCTGTTCCTGACTCTCCTTTTGTCTGTCCAAGAGAATTGAGACCAACTGTTTTATCTTGCATGGCTTCTTGCAATGTTTTAAAATTCCAGACACTGTACAGTAAATAAAGAAGTAGATAAGATTATGGGCAGGCATGTAGGATTAATTAATGTAATTAGCTCAATATCACCTGTGAAAACTAGACTGGGAGCTGATTGTGAAACAGACCACAAACTACTTATATGCAATTTCAAGCTGAAGCTGAGGAAAGAGAAATCAAATCCACGGGAACCAAAATATGATCCTGAGTCTATCCCACCTGAATTTCAGAACCATCTCAGGAACAGATTTGAGGCCTTGAACACACTAATGAGTGAAGACCAGATGAGTTATGGGAGGATATCAAGAATATCATCCAGAAAGAGTGCAAAAGGTCATTACATAGAGGAGGAAGAAAAGACCAAAATGGATGTCAGAAGAGACTCTGAATATTGCACTAGAGTGCCAAGAAGCCAAAGCAGAGGGAAGAAATCAAAATATTAAGGAGCTGAACAGAAGATTTTAAAAGGCAGCATGGGAAGACAAAGTAAAGTATTATAATGAGATGTGCAAAGAGCTAGAGTTAGAAAATCAAAGGGGCCAGACTCGCTTAGCATTTCATAAGCTCAAGGAACTGGAGAACAAATTCAAGCTGCAATAAAATATCACGTTACAATACTTAACAATGCTTTGGGCAAAACAGTAAAAAGTTCAGGAAGTATTAAAAGAAGATGGAATGAGTATACAGAGTCATTGTAGCAAAAGGAATTGACAGACAAAGAATTTAAAGAAACAAAATATAAGCAAGAGCCTGTGATGATGAAAGAGGAAGTTCAAGCTGCTTTGAAATAATTGCAAAAAATAAGGCCCCAGGAATTGATGGTATACTGGTTGACATATTTCAACTAACAGATGCTGTCCTAGATTTGCTCACCAAGTTATGCCAAGAAATCTGGAGGACACTATATTTGTTTCCATTCCAAAGAAAGGTGATCTGACAGAGTGTGGAAATTATTGAACAATATCATTAACATCACATGCAAGCAAGATTCTGCTGAAGATTATCCAAAAACAACTGGAACAGCACACCAACAGAGAACTGCCAGAAGTCCAGGCTGGATTTAGAAGGGGTCGTGGTACCAGGGATACTGTAGCTAATGTTAGATGAATCTTGACTGAAAGCAGGGAGTACTAGAGGAATGTCTATCTGTGTTTCATTGATTAGACAAAGGTGTGTGTGTGGATAACAACATACTAACTCTGAGAAGAATGGGAATCTAAGAACACTTGATTGTGCTAATGTGAAACCTATACTTGGACCAAGAGGCAGTAATCAGAACAGAGCAAGGAAACACTACATGGTTCAAAATTGGGAAGGGTGTACACCAAGGATGTGTCCTATCTTCATACCTTTTCAATCTATATGCAGAACAGATTATCCAGGAGGCTGGGCTCTATGAGGAGAAATATGGCATCAGGATTGGAGGAAGACTTATCAACAATCTGTGTTATGCAGATGATACAATCCTGCTTGCTAAAACTGAGGAGGATCTGAAGCGATCTCTGCAGAAGGTTAAGGACTGCAGCCTTCAATGTGGATTGAAGCTCAATATCAAGAAAATAAAGATTTTCACCACTGGGCCGATTGGCAGCATCATGATAGATGGTGAAGAGATTGAGATTGTTCACAGCTTTAGTTTGCTTCGTACCAGCAACCAGGAAATGGAAAGACATATTGTGATGGGAAAGTCTGCTGTTAGAGACCAGTCAGGAGACTAAGGTGTGCCTGATACAGGCCATGGTCTTTGCAATCACTTGCTATGCATCAGCTGGATAATGACTAGAGGTGATAGAAGGAGAATTGATGCCTTTGAGCTGTGGTGCTGGAGAAGAGTGATGAATATACCATGGACTGCTAAGATAATGAACAGGTTTGTCCTAGAGAGGGTTAAACCAGGCTGCTCCTTGGAGGCAAGGATTCTGAAGCTTTGTCTGACATATTTTGGACATATTGCAAGGAGGGATCAATCCTTGGAGAGGGATGTCATGCTTGAGAGGGTGGAGGGACAGTATAGGAGAGAAAGGTCCTTTATGAGATGGATTGATTCAGTGACTGGGGTAATGGGGTTATGTGTGTCAGAGACTGGCACAGGATATAGCATGGTGTAGATGTGAGATTGGCAGAGGATAGAACATCATTTAGGGCTGTTGTACATACGGTCACTATGAGTCGCAGGTAACTCAATGGTACATAACAACAACAACTAATTATTGTTAATATGTGGTATAACAAGTTTTGGTGGCCTAGTGGCAAGAAGCTGAACTGCAATCCTGAAGGCAGGAGGTTCAAGGACACCATTTCCATAGGAGGAGGTGGCTGGTCACCTCCTGTGAGATTAACTTGCCTTTGAAAAACTGCTGGAGGGTCAGCTATGTGTGGGTTCTGACTCAGTGGTGCACAACAACAATATGTGGTATTCCTGTAACAAGTTGAACAGGAAGATGTTGTACAGTAGGTCTATTTACAACAATAGAAAAAGAGAACAGCTACTGAACTGTATAATCTAACACCGCATGAGGTTTGGTTTCTTGGTTTGGAAGTTTAGGGTCATTGTTTCATGGGACATCCCTGTTAATTAGCCCATTACTGTTTTTAATACTTTTATTCTGTCTTCAAAGTCAGTCTTTTAAAAACATAGTTCTGAACTTGTCGTTTTTTCTGTGTGAAAAGTCTAGTGCCTTTTCAAACTGTGACAGTATAGAGTTCACATTGCTTACGAATGACATAAAAGACTCTTCATGATCTGATTTCTTCTTCCTTCCCCATGTCACATGTGCTAGTCATGGTGAATGACATTACCAGGCCGCTTCACTCCACAGATGCTTGCAATTGTCATCCAACATTCTCATCACATCCTTTTATTTAATCTTTCAGTGTCACTTGACACCATTGTGCAATCCTTCCCACCCACCTTCTTCTTTTCATTAACATGATATCATTGTTCCTAGATTTTCCTCTTAGCTGTGGCATATATATGTGTGTTTATAAAATTGTACTGTTTTAGTGATTTCTTTTATTCTCTCAATCAGTAATGCATACCTTGTTTCATACTGTAAATTACAATAAATACTATGCCTGACTGTTCATTCATTTCACATTGTCCTCCATTAACTTAATCCAATATTGTCTATTCATTAATTTTCCACTCTCCCTTATCTTGTCCCTATAACCACACAAAATTAATTCTCTCTCTATGTAAACCTTTCTCTTGTTTTTGTTTTGTTTTGAGTAACAGTGGTCTTATCTTGGTCACTTCTCAATTCACCTTTGGGCTGCTCAATTTTCTTGGATCTCTTTCTTAATGCCTTTTAAATTTAGCCCTGCTCCATGATGTAGTGATTTGCTATAGACATTTTTATTTTTTGTGAAAGCATGTAAAAAAAATCATTGCAATATCATTAGTGCATATTTTTTTCATGCCAATTTGTATCCATAGTTAGAGGAAATATTTTTGTTTATGGTTCTAGTCACAGTATGCTAAAATTACCTGTATGCTGAGAACCCAATGTTTAGATGGTGAATGCTACTAATCAATGGTAGTATGTTTTCTTCATTTTTTCCAGTGTTGCTCTGGTCCCTAATTCTGTCATTGTGAAAAATTATTAGATCTTAGTAAACCCCACAAAAGGTTGATTCTTAGTTTATCAGATAGCATTTGAGTTCTGGTGACCTAGTGGCAAGAAGCTGTGCTGCAATCCTGAAGGCAAGTGGTGTGAGGCCACCAGCTGCTCTTTGGGAAGACTGGCTATCTCCTCCCTTGTGATTAATTGCCTTTGAAAACCTGCCAAAGGGTCAACTATGGATTGGTTCAGACTCTATGATACACAACAACTAGATTAAATGCAATGACTAAATGGAAATTAGGATAAATTTTGTTTTTTTTAAATTTAAAAGAAAAGATTTTGCTTTGGCAAAGAAAGTGGAGTTGGTAAATGAGACATTTTTTTAGTGGCTATTGTAATCCAAGCCCCTACTAGAAAGAGTGTTTTGAATAAAGGAAACATGGTTTTTCAAGCAAAGAATTACTGAGTAATCAAAATGTGGCTTTAAACTTTCTAGTAATACAAAGTATGTCAATGGTTTATTGGAATTATTCCACTTGAATAGCTGACTTCTTGTTATTTCTGGTAATTTTTCTATAATTCTGTTTATAATACATAAATGAGATAGTCACAAAAAGTTAGGAGGAGAGTCTGATGGGGATGCTACGTCAGTGCTGAAGAAATTGTATATACAAAAGGCAATAGTAGTAATGTTGCCAGAATTGTGTAGAAATCATTAGCTTATCAGAAGAAAATGTAACCTTTAGCACATTTAGTTTTAACAAGAAGGCAAATATCTTTTAGTAGACATTTTATATAACTTGGCATAATATAGACATTTTCATTCGTGTCCTGTTGTTTCGTCATTGTGCAGAACACAGGAAACTGGTAGCTGTGCCTTTAATAAAATCCTGTTTACCTATCCACTTCTAGTGGGAGTGGCTTAGGAACCTGTAGAGTGAGGTGTAACTTTAATTCTGTAGTCTGACCTGCAGCCTTGGGGAACCTGCACTAAGAACCAGGAAGTGACAAACTGTACATTGGGACTTGCCTTGTAGAAGGCAGAACTACTCATAACCAAACTCGGAGTTTGAAGCAGTGATTTTTTTTTTTTTTAGTGCAGTTGTCATGAAATACAGGGAACTCTGCTCCTGATAGTTACGTGTTTAGAATACAAACCTCTCTGGACCAGACCTTGATCTTCTGACTTGAGTCTTCTCTTATTACTGCCTAGTTCATCCTTATTTTGTTAAAACAACTCTGTAGGCTAAAAGGGGAGAGTTTCCTTTGTTTTCAGGTAGGTGATCAGCTTTTGTTTAAAATGTAAGGCTTTTTGTGCTTTGCTGTTTTTTTTTTTTAAGGTTAATAGATAGGTTATGCTGTTGACTATTGAAAAAATTAAGAGTATCAGGTTAGGCATATGTTTGAATATTCAGTGCGCTGTGAAGTGCCACGTTTTGTGAGTTCTGGACAACCTTATGAAAGCATTAATTAAAAAAAATAATCTAGTGTATCTAGCAGGTGATAAGTTAAAAGAATCCTATTTTGTCTTGTGTTAACCTATTCTCTAGCAATATATGTTAATAGATTAAAAATATTTTTAACTACCCAGCTATTAACTTTCACAGTATTTGATGATATATTTTAAATACTTATCTAGGCAGTAAACTTGCATTTTATTACTCTTTTGCTTATAGTGTAAGGTTTTTTATTTCTTAGGAGGTTAGGCATTTATCATTAGTTTATCTGTTTAGTCTGCCTTTGAAATAGTTCAAATAATATGCAATAAAATTTTTATAAAATTAATCTTTAGTTGTATTGCAATATTATTTGTTTCACTTTCTAAAATAAACTGTCCTTTATAGCACTAAAAGTGCTTCAAAGATAGTATCTTCTGGAAGAATGAATTAATTAGTGATAGGTGCTGTTACTGGGAAAATACACGTCACAAATGACTCTCTCAGAGTATCAGGCAGAAAACAGATGTGGTGATATTTTTTTGAGAAGAACATGATGCCTAACTTTCTTTGCTATTGTTGTTGTTAGGTTATTGTTCTATGCTGTTAAGTAGTAGCTAATCCTCCAGGTCAGCTCCCAGTTTCCTCTGCTTGGCACAATGTTGAAACAACAAGATGTAAACGAGTATGTCTATCTTATGCCGAGTTATATAAAATGTCTACTAAATATATACTTGTCTTAATTTGAAAACCAAATATGTTAAGGATTATATTTTCTTCTAATATGTAGTAATGTCTACACAATTCAGTCAGTATTACTATATTGCTTTTGTATATACCATTTCTTCAGCACTGATGTAGCATTCCCATCAGATTCTCCTACTAAGCTTTTGTGACTATCTCACTTATATATTGTAAACAGAATGCTAGAAAATTACCAGAAATATCAAGAAGTGAGCTATTTAAGCGGAATAATTATAATAAGCCATTGACATATCTTGCATTACTAGAAAGTTTAAGGCAACATTTTAATTACTCAGTAATTTTTTCCTTTAAAAACAGTTTTTACATTATTTAAAACACTCTTTCTTTTTCTTTTTCTTTTTTTTTTTAGAACACTTTTTCTAATAAGGGCTTGAACTACAAGAGCCACTAAAAAGAATCTATTGTACCAATTCCACTTTCTTTCCTAATATAAAATCTTCTTAAAAAAATTTTTAAAAAATCAACATTTATCCTAATTTCCACTTATTCATTGCATTTACTTATGTTGTTGTATATCACAGAATCTGAATCAACCCATAGCTTATCCTGTGGTGGGTTTTCAGAGTCAGTTAATTGCAAAGGAGTGTGTCAGGGTTGTATTCTCTCTCCATATCTATTCAATCTGTATGTTGAACAAGTCATCCAAAAAGCTGAATTCAATAAGGAGGCATCAGGATTGGAGGGAGACTCATCTATAACCTGTGTTATGCAGATGACACAACCGTGCTTGCTGAAATTGAGGAGAGCTTGAAACACTTGTTGCAGAAGATCCAGGAATGCAGCCTTAGGTATGGATTTCATCTCACTCTCAGGAAAACGAAGATTCTTACCACTGGACCAATAGGCAGCATCATGATGGATAGAGAGGAGATTAAAAGTGTCAACAGTTTCATCTTGCTTGGATACACAATTAACAACCTTGGTGCCAGCAGTCAGGAAATAAGGAGACACATTGCACTAGGAAAATCTGCAGTTAGGGACCTTTCCACATGACTGAGACATAAGGATGTCAGTTTGAACACTAAAGTACGTCTGATTCAGGCCATAGTCTTTCTGATTACTTGCTATTCATCTGAGAGCTGGACAATGAATATGGATGACAGAACAAAGAATTGATGCCTTTGAGCCATTGTGTTGGAGAAGAGCACTGGACTTCACATGGATGGCCAAGAGAACAAACAGATATGTCTTGGAGAGGGTGCAGCCGAATTATTCTTTGGAAGCAAGAATGATGAGTTTTGGCCTCATGTACTGTAGGCATGTTGCCAGGGCATGATATTTCTTGGTGAAGGGCATGATGCTGGGAAAGGTGGACGGTCTTTGAAGGAGAGGAAGACCCTCAACTAGGTGGATCGACAAAGTGCCTGATCCAATGGGCTTTTGTGTGTCAGGAAGTGTGAGGATGGCTCAGGATAGAAGGGGGTTCAGATCTTTTG
The DNA here is from genome assembly GCF_000299155.1 of Elephantulus edwardii. NCBI lineage: Eukaryota > Metazoa > Chordata > Mammalia > Macroscelidea > Macroscelididae > Elephantulus > Elephantulus edwardii. The sequence continues at coordinate 21,830,046 of NW_006399782.1, read as the reverse complement.
TTCTTAAGGTTGCTATGAGTAGTGCTTGACTCTGTGGCACCTAAAAACAACAACAACATCTGACCAACTGACTAGAAGAGATCCATATTTATTCCCAATCTAAAAAGAGGTAATCCAATAGAGTATGAAAATTATAAAAAAATATCACTAATATCCCACACAATCAAGTTCCTGCTGAAAATTATAAAAACCCTACTGGAACAGTACCAGTACATCAACAAAGAACTACCAGAAATATAAGCTGGGTTTAGAAGAGGTTGTGGCACTAGAGATATTTTCACCAATGCCAGATGGATCTTGGTCCAAAGCAAAGAGTACCAGAGGAATGTCTGTGTTTCTTCAACTATGCAAAGGAATTTGACTGTGTGGATCACAACAAATTGTGGCCAACCTTGAGGAGAATGGGATTCCCAGAATGCTTGATTGTGCTTATGGAAAATCTATGCTTGGACCAGGAAGCAGTCCTCAGAACAGAGCAAGAAAACACTTCATGGTTCAAAATAAGGAAAGGAGTGTGTCAGGGACATGTCCTATCTCCATACCTTTTTAGTCTATTTGCAGAACAGATTATTTGTGAGGCTGGACTTTATGAAGAGGAATGTGGCATCCGAATTGGAGGAAGACTAATCAACAGTCTGCATTATGCAGGTAACACAACCCTGCTTGCTGAGAGTGAGCAGGACCTGAAGTGCTCACTGCAGAAGGTCAAAGACTCTAGCCTTCAATATGAATTGAAGCTCAACATCAAGAAGACAAAGATTCTCACCACTAGACCAATTGGCAGAACCATGATGGATGGAGATGACATTAAGATTGTTAACAATTACAACTTGCTCAGCTCCACAATCAACACTCTTGGCACCAGCAGTCAGGAAATCAAAAGAGGAATTGCACCCAGAAAATCTGCTCTTCGGGATGTCTCCAAAGTACTGAGAAGTAACGATGTCAGTCTAGAGACCAAGGTGCAGGTGCACCTAATCTAGGCCATGGTCCTGGCAATTGCTTGCTATGTTTCAGAGAGCTGGACAATGGCTAAGGATGACAAAAGAAGAGTTGATACCTTTGAGTTGTGGTTATAGAGAAGAATCTTGAACATACCGTGGATCACCAAGGAAAAAAAAATGTTAGTTGTCCTGGAGAAGTTGAAACCAACTTTCTCCTCAGAAGCTAGTATTTTGAAGCTCCATCTCACTTAATTTGGCCACGTAGCCAGGAAGGGCCAATCCTTGGAAAAGGGCATCATGCTTAGAAGAGTGGAGGGACAGTGCAGGAGAGGAAGACCCCAGTTGGAATTGATTTATATGGTAACTGGGACAATAGGGGTAGATGTGTCGGATTCAGTGAGACTGGCTTAGGACAGGACAGGCTTTAGAGCTGTTGCACATAAGGCAACTTGACAGCACACAACAATAGCAACATTTCGCAACTTGAAATTTTGCTCCATTTAGGCTGAGAAATGAACGGACTTCAAAGACTTTGAAACACATACTATTAAATGTATTTATTTTGTATTTTGATATTGGTTTTCTTCCAAAATTTTCACGTATCTCTATTCCCCCAATTCCTGTCCTTCATTCAGCTCAGCTACAGACTGTTCCCTGATATGAAGCCTTCTCCGACAACCCTGATACAGAGTAGCTTTCATACCATGTTAATCTGCAGTTTAAGTAATTAATCATATTATAGCTTGTTCCTTTTAACTTTACTTAAGAGTCCCTCATGTCTCTTTACCTAAATTATAAATATTTTGAAAGCAAGCAGCTTAACTCGTACATAATTTGATCCTCCTTAGCATCTAGTGCATTGATAAGCATTTGGTAGTTACGAAATAAATATTTCTTGAATGAATGAGTCTTGCCAACAGTTGCTCTAAGTGTTATAGCGATTAATCATTTAATCAACCATCTGGAATATTTCCAGAAGGAACCCTGGTGACAACAGTTAGCTCTGGGCTGCCAGCTGAAAGTTTAGTGGATTAATCCCATCTACAAGGGAGGAAGACATGGCAGTCTGCTTCCATGTACACTAACAGTATTCATACCTTTATGGGACTGTTCTCCTCTACCTTGCTAGATTTCTGATGAGCTGGAATTGACATACCACCAATGGACTTTTTTTGGGGTTTTGGTTTTAGTGTTTCTAGCAATCAGATCATCCTCACACTGTTGCTGTTGTTGTGTTCCATCTAGTCAGAACTGACCTGTGACTTAGGCAGTAATCACAACGGAGGAGATTGCCCATCCTTCTCTTGGGGAGTAGCTGGTGAATTAGGACCAAGAGCCTTTGGGATTGCAGTGCAATTGTTACCACTAGGCCACCAGAGCTCCCTCATCCTCACACTATTATTGTTTTTTGTTTGTTTTGCTATGTGATGCATGCATTTGTTGTATCTATTCATTTTAACACTTAACATACTACCTACAAAAGAGCAAACTGAAGAGGAAAATCAAAGAAAAAACTCTGAAGTCTAATGTTTTGAATTTTATTTTAGGAAGATATTATTTAAAATTTGCAGCTATTTAAGCCTTTTAAAATGACTAAAGTACTTGGCTAGGATTAAAGATAATTAAGATGGGTTTTGAGGTGACAATAAACTGCAGATTATTGGTTGTCCAAACTATTAAAAAACAATGAAAATGTTGTTCAAGAAAGTTTAAAATACTTCATTCAAGAAAAGCTTGGAAGAACTTTAATAGTCCTAATCCACAACATAAATAGTCTTACAAGTATTCTGAAAAATTTACAACCAGGAGAAGATAAAAGAGATGAATGGGACCTTCTGAGAATCAAATCCCTATGCACATCCAGAAACTTCTCTAACAGGGTAAAAAGGGAAGCCACAGACTGGGAAAAAGTGTTTGGTAATGACATGTCAGATAAGGGACTTACATCTAGAATTTATAAAATACTCGAGCACCACAACAAGATAAAGGAGAATAATCCAATTGAAAAATGGGCACAGGATATGAA
>NW_006399782.1:21810297-21825672 GCF_000299155.1 Elephantulus edwardii | reverse complement strand
GTATATATTTCCACAACAACTCTGTCTGGTAGGCCTTATAATCCATTTTTACTGAAATGAAGCTACCAGAGTCCCACAGCTTAACTTATCTTTCTGTCTCCTGTCTTCATAGCACTTGTTTCGAATCACCATGTGATACTTTTTCCAATACTCAGTGTAGTTTTGCTGTTGTTTCAGAGCTTGACCAAACCTGAATTCTGGCAGCTGGTCCTGCAGAACTATGGAAGTGAGCTAGGCTTCAGTGCTGAAGAAATGGAAAGCTTGTCCCTATCAGTTGAAGATAATGTGCAGCCAAGGTAGGGCAAAGGGCTTTGAAATACTAAGATTTGTTAATCATTATTTAAAATTTAATTATTTTAGATCCTACTAATGCAGAATTTCTGTTTATTCTCCCTTGAGTAAAGAAGGATCAAAGGTGGGAAAAAGGAAATAGAGGATATTGGTCATTTAAAGGAATCTTTTATCCCTCTTCTGTCCGTTTGTGAATTGTGATGGCTTGTGTGTGGCTGTAATTCTAGAAGCTCCTATTAGTATTTCACATACCAGCAAGGGCATTCAGGGTGAGCAACCGTCAGCAAGTTTTCAGACTAAAATAGACTAGAAAAGAAGACCTTTTGAAGAAATTGACCAGTGGACATCTTGTAAATAGCATTAGTTTAACATCTGTTATGACAGGAGATAAAAATCTTCAAGGTGGAAGCCATTCAAAATAATATGGGGGAAGAGCTACCTTTGGAAAGTTAAGTAAACTTTAGGGATGTAGATAGAGTAAAGCCTTTGAGATCCTTATTTGCTAATGAAACATGACTGAAAATGTGAAGAAAGCAAAGCATCATTTATAAAAGCAGAAGGGGGCAGGGGGAGACACACCACAACAGATGCTAGAGAAGACTCTGAAACTTACTCTTGAATATAGAAAAAGAAAATGGAAAAAAAAATGAAGTAAAAGAGATGGGCAAACCATTATTGTAGAAACAGAAGGATAACTAGTAAGATGTGTATGGATATACAAAGAAGGAAGGAGAAGGGACAGGGGCCTGAGGATGGGAGGGCAGTTAATCACAGGGTAGCAGAGTTTGGTGAGTGGAGAGAGAGGGTAAAGGAAAGATCCATTGAGATTCTGAAAAGATAGGTCATAGTGGGCATAGATCAGTGATGATTCATTTTATAAAGCACTACATATGAGAATGATTATAAAAAAAACAATGTGAATAGGAAAACAAAACATTAAAAAATAGCAGAATAAAAGATTTAAAAAGATAACTGAAAAAGAAAAAGTATTAAAATGAAATTTACAGAGACCTAGAGTTAGAAAACCAAAAGAGAAAAAAGATACTCTGCATGTCTGAAGTTGGAAAGAATTGAAGAAACACATCAAGCCTCAAGTTGCAATATTGAAGGATCCTGTAGACAAACTATTGGTTAATGTAAAAAGTAGCAAAAGAAGATGGAAAGAACACACAGAATCACTATACTAAGAACAATGGTTGATGTCCAACCATTTCAGCAGGTAGTATATGTTTAAAAGTCAGTTGTATTAAAGAAAGGAATCCAAATTTCACTTGACGTCTCTAAGAATTGGTGAAATACTGATTGTGATATTTCAGCAAGCACCTGCAACTTGAAATTGTTCACTCATCTGTGCCAAGAATTTGGAAGGGAAAAAAAAGCTGATCCACCAGAATGTAGAAATTTTCAAACAATATTGTTAATACAACATGCAAGACAAAAAACAGTTGCAACAGTATTTTTACAGGAACTTTCCAGAAAGTCAATCTGAATTCAGAAGAGGATGTTGAACAAGAAATATCACTGAACAAGATCTATCATTGCTGATGCTAAATGGATTGTGGCTGAAAGAGACTACCAAAAATATGTCTACCTGAATTTCAGTGACTATGCAAAGGCATTCAACTCTGTGTGTTATAAACAAATTATGGACAACATTACAAAGGACAGGAATTCCAGAATGCCTAATTACATTTCTATGGAACAGATACATAAAACAAGAGGCAATCATTTGAACAAAGCAAGGAATACTGTGTTATTTTCACTCTGGGAAGGTGTACCACACACAGGGTTGTATTCTTTCACTGCACTTTTTCCATTTATATGCTAAGTACATAAATCTGAGAGAGGTTGACAATGTGAGAAAGAGGAAAACAGCAGGAAGACTAACAATTTGCAGTATGCAAATGACACACCTTACTTCTGAAAGCAAAGCAGACTTGAAACACAGTGATGATGAAAGACTGCAGCCGTATGCAGGGATTACACTTCAATATAAAGAAACAAAATCCTCCCAACTCTACCAAGGCGTAACATCATGAAAAGTGGAGAAAAGATTGAATCATTTTAATTAGATCCACAATCAATGCCCATAGAAGTATTAGTCAACTTTGTGTCTTGAAAAATCTGGTTCAGCTATTACCCAGTTTCAATTTGACAGCATGCAACAACGACATAATACATTTGGAAGCAGGGCTATGAGTAAGGTAGATGGCAGAAGAACGGTGCGTTTGAGTTATAGTGTTGGTAAAGACAGTATCAGCAAAACAAATCTGTTGTGGAAGAAGTATAGCTAGAAATGTTAGAAACAAGGAATATGAGACTTTATCTTACATGCTTTGGAGATAGTATCAAGAAGGAACTGTCCTGGAGAAAGATTTCAGTGAAAAAGGGAAGACTCTAGATGTGATGTATTGACACAGTGACTCCAGCAGCTGGCTCAAAAATAGGCATGTTTGTGAGGATGGTTCAGGATCAGGCAGCATTGTTGTATTTTACACATGGTCACTGTGAGTTGGAACCGACTTGAAGGTACCTAACTACAAGGAATGTTAGCCGTGTATCTGTGTCTTCTAGTGTTTACTTGTTATTATTAGTTATTGTCCAATTAATTCCAAATGATAGTGATCCAAGTGTGTAGAGTAGAACTAAACTCCACAGGATTTTCAAGGCTGCAGCCTTTGAAAGCCATTAGCCAAGCCTGTCTACCAGGGTATCTTTGAGTAATTTTGAACCTCAAACCTTATTGTTAAAATTCCAATGTTTAGAACTTATTTTTTTTTACTAATTTTTATTAAGAATCTCTAGCTAGTGAAGTCCCAGAGTTCTAAATAATAAAATAAATGATATTATATGTATTTTCAATGTTTTAGAGGTAGCACCACTTTTCTCAAGGATTCCCTACATCAGCGTTTGGTATGTGGTTAGAATTCAATACATATTGATGCATTAATTAAAGAAGCTTATGGGGCTGTGTATAAAATAAGCCACACATGGAATAATTATTATTTAAACTAGAAAATAATTTAGGCCATAAAGGAAAAGTAGATCATATAATAAAGAATTTCAGGATCTAGATACTATTTTTGACTGATGGAGATTTGTTTGGAAGGATGGGTATTTTAATCAACCTATTCAAGTAAAGATGTTTTTCATTTAATTACCAATGATAATTAAATGAAAACATATCATAGGAATTTAAACAATGACAGATAATACATTTAAAATTCTATCGCAATGACTGGGCTATGTGAAAGAAGTCCACTTACTACCGTATGACTTCATTAATATGAAATGGAATCTGGAACTGATGAATCCACAGAGATAGAGTAGATTTGCTGCCAGAGACTGGGAAGATGTGGGAATGTGAAGTGATAATGAGTGTGGAATTTCTCTTTAGGGTGTAAAAGTATATATAAAATTACTAGGGAGTGCTGGTGGCTCAGTGGATAGAGAATTGAGCTGCCAACCCAACAATAGGAGGCTCTATGAGGTGGTCAACCAGCTACTCCTATGGAGTAATCAGCTCTAGTGTGATTTACAGCCTCTGAAAAACCACTGGAGGATTGGTTGTGAGTTGATTCCAACTCAGTGACAGTGAGTGAGTGTGAATGAGTAGCACACCTCTATAAACCACTGAATTATAAATATTAAATGGGGTATACTTTGTGGCATATGAATTATGTCATAGTGAGGCTATTAAAAATTAGATCACAAATCTTAAAATGAGGACCTTTGCAGAGCCTCGATGTATGTATAAAATTTGACTCATGTGGGTATCCTAGTTTTGCTGCTCCTATTTGTATCATTTCTCTTCAGCATCAATGTTTTATGATCTTTTTAATGTGATTATGTTTGCATATTTTATAAGTTCCCTTTAAAGTTGAAAATTTTCATTATAGTGCTGGATTTGTAAAGTTTGTTAGCCTCTTTCAGGTACTGGTGTTGGGTAGACAATGATATCTAATACAAAGAACATTCGATTGTGGTAATGAATAGCTAGATTCTAGTCTAAATTTTTCCACCAACAACCTGAGCAGTTTCAGGCAGATCTCTTACTTTGTATGGTCCTAATTGTCTGTGAACTTGTCTGTGAAGAGAGGTTGTTGATGGAAAGAGGTAGTTGAGCTAAAAGATCCCCCAGATGTCTGATAATTTGAAAAGTTTAGAATTTTTGAAGGAAAAAGAAATAATTTTGACCAGGTGCCTTATCTTATCTACACTCTTAGGGCCAGCTTTTTAAGGTCACTAGTAGAGCTATTGCCTTCTTCTTTTGGTATTTGAGTACTTTCTAAGAAAAGACATGGCAAGATATCTACATTTTCAGGATATCCTCTTCCTCCTCTTTGAGAAAATACCTGTTTCAAACTTAATTTCCTCAGCTTTGTACTATCTTTGTTTCCAACTACTTTCTCCCTTTCCCCAACTTTGTTTCAGCTTTTATTCTTTTCTCACCTTTAATCAGCATCCTTAAAATCCTAAAGTGTGGTAACTCAGCTCGTGGGCTAGTGGTGGGGAACCATCGTTTTTGGTTGGTTTCCTGAGAAGTCTACCATTCTTCCTGGCCCAATGTGACTTGATAGCTGTATGATTTGGTCAGAGTAGAATAAGATTGACAGGATTTTTAACAGAATAATATTATTTAAGAGATCACACTAATTCACGAGTAGCCTTTTAAGTTTTTAAGTGTTGTTTTTGTAACGTGCCATTGAGTTGACTCTGACTCATTGTCAGCCTGTGTAAAATAGTAACAGGACTCAATCCTGCATTCTTCTCACAGTCACTGCTGTACTTTTAAGTTCATTATTGTAGCCCTTAAATCAGTTTGTCTTATTGAGGGTCTTCTTATTTTCACTGATTGCCTACTTTAACAAGCATGTTCTCCAGGGACTGGTCTCCCTGACAACATGCCCAAAATATGTGAGACTAATCTCATAATCCTTATTTCTAAGAAGCACTTTGGAGGCACTTCTTCCAAGTTAGATTTGTCTTTTTGTCAATCCATAATTACCTGCACCACAATTTAAAGGCAATAATTCTCTTCTAAGTAGCAATGATGTCAATTTATGGACTAAGGTGAGTCTGATTCAGGCCATATACTCTTTCTGGAATTAGACACCTTAGCCTTTAGGCAATATGGTCACTGTGCTGGCCATAGTATTTTCATTTATTTGCTATGCATCTCAGACCTGGACAATGAGTAAAGATTACAGAAAAAGAACTGATGCCTTTGAGCTGTGGTGTTGGAGAAGAACACTGAACATCCCATGGGTGGCCAAGAGAATGAACAGATATGTCTTGGAGAGAGTGCAGCTGGAACGCTCTTTGGAGGCATAAATATGAGTCTTTGCCTCGCATACTCTGGGAATATTGCTGGAGGGGCTATTCCTTGGAAAAGGATATGATGCTGGGAAGGGTGGAGGGTTAAGAAAGGAGAGGAAGACCCTCAATCAGGTGGATTGACATGGTGACTGCTGCTCTTGTGTGTCAGGACGCGTGAAGATGGCACAGGATAGGACAGGACTAGGTTCAGATCTTTTGTTCATAGGGTTGCTATGAGTCATACTTGATTTGATGGCACTGAAGATGATGTGCTTTTTGTACATTTGATAAGTTCTTTTTGGTCCCTGAGGGAGGAGAAGCAGTTCTTAGGGAATTGTAGCCTTGGCCATTTTGAAAACCATTTTCAAACTATGTTCTCAGGGATGAGATCTGTGCTCCCACATCAGAGCTTCCTCTTCCCAGAGCTGTGCTCAGTCTGCATTGAGTCAGAGGGAAGCAGAGGGAAGTAAAAAAAATTAAAAAATAATAATCTCATTGCTGTCGAGTTGGACCTGACTGATAGCTGACCTTAGAGCAGAGTTTTGGAGACAGTAAATCTCATGAGAGGAGACTGGCATCTTTCTCCCAAGGAGCTGTTGATGAATTTGAACCACCTTTGGATTAGCAGCGCTCCTCCCTAGGGACTACACCATGAGGGATGGAGGAAAAGATGTAAATCTACTGTCTGGCAATGACCCTGCTCTTTTCAAATCTTAATGGTTTTCCACACACTGACATTTAAACAAACAATATTAATTTAATAATTGTCATCATGGCCACTTGGTTAGTTTTTTTAAGGGTTACTGAATTCACAGACTCTCAGAGGGAAAATCTTATTTTCTGAAATACTCAGTAAATTTACATATGAGTTAAGAAGAAAACTTTCCTGTAAATAAAAGTTTGTTGTATTACATTAATGCAGTTGTTGTCAAAATGCTTTCTGTTTAAGACGAAGTAACTTAGTTGTGTGGATGTTACTTTGTTTATGTTTTTATAATGATATGCTTCTTACAGAAGTCCCGGAAGAAGCAATTTGGATGATGGGGAGAGAGAAGAAAAATTATCCAAGTCAATCAGTTTTACCCGTGAATCAGTGAGTCGGGTTTCAGAAACAGAGTCATTCAATGGAAATATACCAAAAGGGGTTAGTATCTCTTTTAAAGTATATTTGATATTACTGTGCATTAATTGTACAATAAGACCAGATACAGCTATCATATACAAAGCCTTTAAAGCCTTACGCTGTTATGCTGCTAATTGATTTCAGAAGAGTTTTAAGTCTATGAGTAGCACTGATTACCTGAGAATAATAAATGGCTTTTTTCCAAGCTGGAAAATGTACAGACAAGCCAAGTGGTTCCCTGATTATCAATCTATAAGAAGGATAAACAGCATTAAAATTATAACAAGATGGAGAAATTCTTTGCTAGTGACATTCTTTCCATTGTGAATAGTACACGTGTTGGGGAAACTCTTCTTTGAAGAGTGAGAGGAGAGCTCTGAGCAGCATGTCATCTATTGAGTAAGAATATGTGCTTCTTAAGCCACCTGCTTTTTAATTTTTTTTTAATTTTAATTGTCATTTTAACAAAGTTTACAGAAATGTTAGATTTTCATTCATTCATTGTTGCACATTTTACCCCTTCTTCTTCCTTTCCCTCTCCCCAAGTTGACTTTTTTCACTAGCTTGTTTACAAAATTCTAATGCAAATGTCAACAAATTCTTTCCATTTCCCTCACCCCCCACCCTCATCAAATTGTATAACCCAATGATTACTCCCCTCTCCTGCACATCCACATCCCTCTGCCTCCAGCCTCTCCCACCCCTCCTGGATCCTTATACTCATTCTACAAATCAGTCTTATACAATATTTATCCTTGTGGGACTGAGTTAGTTCATTTAGCATAATGCTTTCCAGTCCTTCTCAAGTTAGGTAATAATTTACAAAGTTATTGCTCCTGCGTGCTACATAGTATTCCATTGTGTGAATGTCCTATAATTTCCTCTATCCATTTGTTTGTGGTTGGACGTTTGGGCTGTTTCCATGTTCTTGTGATGGTGAATAATGCTGCTATGAATATTGGTGTACAAATATCCATTTGTGCAAAAATTTTTTGTTGGCTTCTTTATATTTTAAAGGCTTCCTATAAGCATGCAGATTTAAAAAAGAAAATTTCAGTGAATTTCAGTCACTTGCAGGCATTCTCCCACTTGCTACTCAGTTTGTTCCATCTTTGCCTGTGGGAGCCCCTTCACTTTGGTCCCTTTGTCCTTTTGAAATGACCCCTAGTCCCTGATGGCTTCCTTTCTTTCTTGCACAACATGTGTCTCAGGACCATGGTGTCTACTTTCTGCCCCAGACTTTGCCATTTCCGTAATGAGTCGTAATTCCTCCTAGGAGGCCAACGGTGTTTAGAGACCACCTTCTGTGTATGAATAACACCTGCTACAGAACTTTCCCCCTAATCTTTGGGATGCATGACTAGGGCCAGAGCTGAATTTCTTGCTTTGGAGCAGGGTTTTGGAGATTGCAGATTGCTTTCCTTCAAATCCTAACTCAGCCATTTAATGACCTTAATAATTTACGATTTCTTCTCAATCAATTTACCATTTCTTTCCCCCAACTGGAAGATGAAGACCTTATTATTATAAGGTCTTATATATTGTTATTATAACCTTGTTACTATAAGGGTTTTATGATGATTATCTGAATTAATATATATGAAAGTACTTAGGATAGTCCCTGGCTCACAATAAACAGACAATAATCTTAGGTTTTTATAATCAAGGATTATTCCATGTGTAGACAGCAAAAATCTTCCCTTCCTGTGGAGCCAGCAGGCTCCCCTGTGAGTAAATGTGAAAACTTGGAAATGGAATATGCTTATGTAAAAGGCCACCAAGTTACTAGCTTCTTCCAGGCAGCCAGCATCACCTATCTGGTTCTAACTTTGTGCTGTGAGTTTCTTTACTATTCATCTACAGACCATTATGGACTTCTTACTGGTGAGGAAAGGTGATACTCTATGCTAATATTGTTGTATTCACCAGGAAGACTGAAGCACTCCATTTTAGGGTGGTGACAAGATGAGGAGGTGGTTTATAGTTTCTATGCTTTTACAGAATTCTAACTTTGAGAATTGAGTTGTCAGAACTGGTGATCAGTACTGGAGTCCTTCCTACAGCTGCCCTGACATTTTCTTCTATACTTGCTCTTGGCATAGTTAACTGTCAGTTTTGCTTTTAAAGGAAGTCACATTTTTTTTTCCAGTAAAGGGAAATATGGAGAAAGAATTTCATGTCTTAAAATTAGTCTCATGTTCAGTGAGATGTAGATGTTTTCAGTTAAGAAACGAGTTAAGTTCAGCTCTTTTTCCTTATATCCCTAGTAAAGGCACCGCGAGATTCTCAGATAACAACACCTATTTCATGTCACTTACTTTGCTGCATTTTCACTTCCTGCAAGTACTATCAGACCTTTTATTTAAGATTTTTTATTTTATTAATTTTGTGTGTGTGTATGTACCATCAAATTGGATCTGACTGGTACAGAAGGAGATTGCCCCTTCTTCTCCAGCAGAACATCTGGTGGATTTGAACCACATACCTCTGGGGTTGCAGTGCAGCTTCTTGCCACTAGGCCACCAGAGCTCCCTTATCAGGCCTTTTTAAATGGGGAGAGTGTTGATATATTGTGGGGACTGTAACCAATGTTGTAGAACAATATTTATACAAACTGTTAGATTGTTGTTACCATGTACTGTTCAGTAGGAATTAACTCATAACTGACCCTCCAATGGGTTTTTAGAAGCTGTATAATCACACAGGAGATTGCCTATATTTGTTCTGTGGAGGAGCTGGTGGATTCAAACTGTGTGCCTTCAGGTTGGCAGTGCAGCTCATTACTCCTAGGCCACCAGAGCTCCCTGTTGGATAGGAAAATAATTTGCTCTGTGAACTTTCACCTAACGCATAATAAATGCACAAATGTATAAGTAAGTATGGAGCTCTGGTGGCCTAATCTGTAGGAAATTGGACTGCTAACCCAAAGGCATTGCTTCTTTGGAAGTTCAAACCCACCAGGGTGCCGTAGGAGAAAAATAGTTGCCTCCCATCCAACTTACAGCCTCAGAAACCCAGTGTGGGGTCAGCCATGACTCAATTCCAATGGCAGTGAGTTTGAATTTTATATTCTTTATATCTCTGTCTATCTCATAAGGTGTATGCTAATGAGCAAAAGCAGGGAATATTTTCATTAAGTGTGACATTATAAAGACATTAACTCTATTTCGTATCTGATAAAGTATCCTTGGATCTGCTAACTAAGCTTATTGGTGGGGCAGAACTTTCAAGTAGCACAAGTTGTAAATTTCAAACAATAATCTCTGTTTGAAGAATCAGTCCAATGACTAAGGGAGTTAGTTTAACGACTGTATCTTGAGTCTCAGTTGTTATTTTTTTCTCTGAGTGGCCGATGGAAACCTGTGTCCTCCCCAGAGCTGCCCCTGTTGCTCAGAGCTGCACAAAATCTCCCAGGAGCAGGAGTGTAAGACTTCATCAGTATGTGCTTTTTGCTCTCTTTCATCTGTTACTACTCTTGGCCACCTGGTCCAGTTTTCCATGTAGTTTAGAATATGTAGATTTCCCACACTGGTTTTATAAGATCAATGGCAATATTTTTTTACTTGAATATTAACACAGGAATGGCATTTATACTTGCAATTGAATGGCTTTTAGACCTGAAATGGAAAGCCTAATTTAATTTACTGTAGAAATTTAGTATCTTTATTAAACCAATGTCTTTATGAATCCCACTGCAAGTCATATCATGCTACTTTTAAAAAAATATATATACTGGCTTATTTACAAATTTCGCATACAATGTTTTTTACACCTGATCTTTCCCATTTGCTTCATCCACTTCTGCCTCCAGTCATCACATTGCATGACCTTCTGATCTACCACCCCTATCCCCTGCCCATCTTCACCACTCTGCTCCCCCTATCCCCCCTTGGATGCTCATACTCTTTCCACAATAATGGTCTTGTACAATATTTATCCTTGTGGGACTGAGTTAGTTCAGTTAGTATAATGCTCTCCAGTCCCTCCAAGCTAGGTAGCAATCTACAAAATCATTGCTCCTGCATGCTGCATAGTATTCCATTGTGTGAATGTACCATAATATCTCAATCCATTTGGTTATGGTTGGAAATTTGGGCTGTTTCCATGTTCTTGCGATGGTGAGTAGCGTTGCTATAAACATTGATATACAACTCTCCATTTGTGCCTCAGTTCTTATTCTCTTGGGGTATATTCCAAACAGTGGAATAGCTGGGTCATATGGAATGTCGATGTTCAGCCTTTTGAGGAAACTCTGGATTGCCTTCCAGAGTGGGTGTACCATTTTACAATCCCACTAACAATGTGTAAGAGTTCCTATCTTGCCACATCCTCTCCAACATTTATTACTTGCTGTCCTATTAAACTTTGCTACTGCTGCTAGAATGAGATGGTATCGCTTTGAGGCTTTTATTTGCATCTCTCTTATTGCCAGTGATTTGGAGCATTTGTTCATGTGTCTGTTGACCATCCGAATATCTTCTGTGAAAATTATCTCCATGTCTTTTGCCCATTTTGTAATTGTGTGATCAGTTTTTTGGTTTTTTGTTTTGTTTTGTTTTTTTTATGCCCTGTAGGATTCTGTAAACCTTTGAGGTGAGACCCTTGTCTGAAATGCTGTTGCCACATATTTTTTTCCCAGTCAGTAGGTTTTCTTTTCACTCCGTTGTTAGATACATTATAATGCTCAACCTCTTAATTCCTTAGCTCATTAGCTCACCCAATTCATTGGTGTCAAGTTGAAACCACCTCATAGCTGACCTTCTTTTGGGTTTCAGAGGCTCCCAAATCACAAGAGAGGAGATAACAGGAAAGCCTATTGTATTCTTGAGAATGTACTGTGGAGTTTATTTTACTTACACTTTGCTCTCTCTTCAACTGTACTCTTAAGTGACCTTTTCCTCTCTATTTTCTTATGCTTTCCTCTCTTATTTCTGGTCTTGAGAGATAGGTGAGTGATCTTTTTGAGATAATGATAAAGAAGCTTCTGGAGAAAACTACTCTGATCTGACTTATCTCCTTCCCATGCCCTTAAACTGCACAAATTTCTTTTTCCCTGTCCCATTTCCCCTCTGCTTAGGTGATGCACATAATGTTATCTTTGTTCTATTTGTAGGATGTTCCTCATAAGTCTGGTGTTTGTTACTATATAAGAAGATGACTTTAGAATGGTATATACTATTATCTGGTATCTTCTACACTGAAATTTGGGGTCATTGGAAACAGAGGCAAAGATAAACACAATGCTTTAACTATTTTTTCAAGAACAGTCTTTCAAAACATTCTTATTATTGAAGAACTGGCTGTAAAATCAAAGTCAATTTTTTTTTCAATTTTTAAACTTTCTTTTTTTGCCTTAAAGGGGCTAGGAAAAGAGGAGCCCCAAAGTGAGAAACAGACCAAGAAGAGTCCCTTACTGACTTCAGAAAAGAGACTAAGTAGAGTGCCATCAAAAACATCAACATCCCTGGACTTGAATACAAATGAGTATCTTTCCCTGGACAAAAGCAGCAGTTCAGATTCTTTTGATGAAGGTAAAGAATTTCTTAGAAATGTTCATAAAATTTCAGTTATCTCATTTAATATTTGTCTTTTAATTAGAGGTGTGAGGATTGAGATTTATGTTACACATAATATCATCCTATAAAGAACCATAAAAAAAGAAATATAAATTATAGAAAATAGAGGAAAGAGGCTCCAATTTTTAACCCACCTTCCCTTCTTTCAGAAGCCTGGAGTTTTTAAATCTCTATCATCTAACTTTTAAAATTCCAAGCCTTACAGTAATGGAGATAAAACCGTAACAACAGTAATGCACATTTGTTGATAAAATCTCAAAACCAATTAATCTCATATACTTTCACTCAAATACCAATCTTCATAAATGAATATATTGAAAAAAAAAATCTGCACGTCTTCTTCTGTGTGCCAGGTAGTATGAGCTAGGCTCATGTTTCATACGTGGAATGGCATTTGCTTTCATCTGGGGGATGGTGGTAATTAGTGTGCTGTTGAGTTGATTCCAATTCATAGTATCTCTACTGGGAGATCTGGTGGCCACATCTTGTTGTTTGCCAACTAGGCAGAACTGACCCATTGCTGACCATTCAGCAGGTTTCCAGAGGCAGTAAATATCACAAGATATCATCCATCCTCCTTCCTTGGAGCATCTGGTGGGTTCGTACCATGTGCCTTTAGGATTACAGTGCAACATCTTTTCACTAGGCTGCCCAGAGCTACCCAATGGTGGCTTGTTTGTTGTTGTTGTTAGGTGGCATAGAATCAAATATGACTCATGGAGACCCCGTGAACAACAGATGTGAACCCTATTTTGTCCTGTGCCATCCTCACAATCTCTGACACACTTGAGCTCATTGCTGTAGTCAGTGTGTCAATCTACCTCTCCTAGCAACATCTTAAAGTGTGTGAGATGAAGCTTTATCATGTTTACCTCCAAGGTAAATTGCACTGCTAACCCAGAGGTATGTGGTTCAAATCCACCAGGTGCTTCATAAAAGAAACAGGGACAGTCTTTTCCAGTGTGATTTGTTGCTTCTGAAAACCTGCTGGAGGGTCACTTATGACTCAGTTCCAACTCAACAGTACTCACACAACAACAACAATGACATAGTATCCATTTATATTACTCTTTCATATTATGCATAAGGAAAATGAATACTGAAGGGATTTTTATCTAAAATCATGCAGCTACTGAACTGCTGAGCTAGGATTAGTAATGAGGTCTCCTACCTCTGTGTTCTTTTTACTTAACCCCCAAACTTCCCATTTTCCTCCTTTTTTTTTAAAAAAAGGCACTTTCTGGCTCAGGCCTTCTGGGTTAAGACTGGATCAAACAGTAGTCTCCTCTACCTTTGAGTTCCTGTGAATCGATGTTTCTTCTCTCTTAACATTCTAGATTTAGTTGTAAATGAGAGAAATCTTCATTTCTATAAAGTAACACATGGGACATAATATAAATGACAGACTGTATCAAGTACAATGTACATGAATGAAACACAATGTAAACAAATGATTGTATTCAAATAAATATTTTTTTAAAAAAAGGTAACACACCCAGCTTCAATGATGAAATGGCCTGGAGAAGGAAGAACCGTGACGCACATTTAGGACATCTAAATAATTAGCAGAACTCTGATGATGTAGTCACAGGGAGTCAGGCTGCTAGCTCAAAGGTCATAACATGCTGGTGGTTTAAATCTAGCAATCGCTCTACAGGAGAAAGATGGGCAAGCTTCCTCCTGTGTGATTCACAACCTAGGAAAACTGGCTGGAAGGCCAACTTGAGTCTGTTCCAAATGGACAAAAGTGAGTAAGTGAAGCAATTAGCATAGCTTCACAGTGTCTTCATTTTGGATTAAAATCCCAGCCATTTCTGCTTTTTTTTTTTTAAAGACACTTTAATTTCAGCTTTTTTTTTAAAGGCACTTTAGCAAAAGTTAGTCCAGATAAGATTGTTTAGTGTAAAAAAAAAAAAAAAGATTGTTTAGTGTATAACTATTAAAGCAAATAATCATGGAGAAAGGATTCTGAAATGTATGTTGATTTACATCACAGAGTAGCTTTCAAAAGGAAATAAAGATTTTTAAAAATTCTATAAATTCTTAAAAAATTCTATAAATCTTTCAATCAATAGTGCAGTTGTAAAAAAAATTAACTCACACTTCTTACTCAAAATATTACTAAACTTTCTGTGTGTGTAAGAAGGTACAAATTCTTGGCTTTGAAGAGGTTATAATTTAGAATAATAGTAAAATGAGTTTTTGAAAACAAGACCATGGACAGTTCATCATTGTTCCTTCTGATTTTATTTTACTGTGGTCAACTTTCATTTAATTTCTTTCTTCCTCTTTTCATTTTATTATGATTTTAGGGAAAGTTTGCAGGGCGGTTGAATTTTTTTTTTAAAGTTTTGTTCTTTCATTGTTGTACATTTCCCTCCCTTCCCCTCTTTTCGTCCTTCGCAGGTCACCTTGTAATGCATCTCTTGTTCCAGATCATCAGTTCTCATCCCTATAATGACCGGTCATACATTCCTTAACAACAGTCCTTCCTCTCATCTGTACCAGTGCAGTGTTCATTATCTATCCACTCTTTTTCTGTTCCCACCTCTCACCCTCTCTCAGTTCCTCTTACTGTGGTTTTATATGGAAGTTTACAGACCCCTCTTTTCTATCCACAAAATTGGAAAGCAAAATAAAAGAAGGTCAGATATCACCTATGATACTACTAGTGAGGCAAGTGGAGCAGGTATTTGTGTGAGAGAGAATGAGTTGCTGAATGAGTCACAGATGGAGAGGGACTCAACTATACACAGTTGCAGGCAATGCTTGATCTCTACCCCAATGTAAGAAAGCAACAGCTTCTGTGGGCAAAGGACAGAGATGTGCTAACCCTGCACCTTGTACCAATCATCTCCTGCTGACCGAAGAGCTAATACCAGGGCTAAAAAGAGCCAAGAATTACCCCAATTGAGCTCCTTCACTGTGGATGGAA
The DNA here is from genome assembly GCF_000299155.1 of Elephantulus edwardii. Taxonomy (NCBI): domain Eukaryota; kingdom Metazoa; phylum Chordata; class Mammalia; order Macroscelidea; family Macroscelididae; genus Elephantulus; species Elephantulus edwardii. The sequence goes on along the minus strand of NW_006399782.1, from coordinate 21,810,428 downwards.
TGAAGAGTCGTTATTTCCACTGGCATTATGTAAAATCTACAATTAACACTATTACCGAGTCAAAAGAAACCATTTCCAACCATTTTATAAAAATGCAGTTTTTATAGAAATGTAAACACACTCCCCCCCCC
>NW_006399782.1:21793872-21810197 GCF_000299155.1 Elephantulus edwardii | reverse complement strand
TTCTTTCTGATAAGTGCCTGCTGCCTTTGTGTTGGTTCTGACACACAGTGACCAAACCTGTAAACATCAGCTGGAGGGGAGTGTCCACCTTCCTCCCTCAGAGCGGCAGGTGGATATGAACACTGGAGGTGTTCCCAGCTTTTGTGTTAGCAGTGTAACTCCATGTAGACTCTGCCACCAAAGTTCCCCATATTCACGTTTTAACATTGACCGGTCAGCGCGTGATTACCCCAGAGTCAAAAGGGCAGTGGTTGCCTTCAGGGCAGGAGTGAAATGTTAGCTTTAAGAGGCACAGGACTGGGGAAAGAGAGACTGAGGGTTGCTTTTTGCTTGTTTGGGGTTTTTTTTGGGTTTGTTTTATAAAATTTTATTTTATACTAGTTTACTTACAGGGTTCATGTGCATTGTTTTTCATGCCAGATCTTTTTCCATTTCCTTTACTCATTCCTCCCTCACCCACCAAATGGTGTGACCCGATGATTACTGTCCCCACCCCAGCCCTCACCCCTCTGCTCCCCACTCCTCTTGGATCCTCATACATGTTTTGCAATTTATCTCTCTGTTTCTGCAGTAGTGGTCTTGTGCAGTGTTTGTCCTTGTGGGACTGGGTTGGTTCAGTTAGCATGGTACTTTCTAGTCCCTCCCAAATTAGGGGTTCACTTTCAATATTTTTTTTAAATCATTGATTTTTTTATGTAAGTCTTTATGTAAGTAAATTATGTAAGTCTTCCTTAATCTAAAAGTCAGTTTTTAAAAATATATGGGTTTTTTTTTTAAAAGGCAACCAAAACCATTGTGTACATAGATTTGCTGTGACTCTGTGGTTCAAAATGAGGAAGAAGTAAAAGATTTGGTGTTTCTTGTCTGTCAGATTTAAGCTTATATGTTTAAGCTTATAAGTTTATATACTTTAAACACTGTTATTATAATTGTGTTACCTTTTTGTAACTATCAAAAACAAAAGAAATGAGACGTAAATGTACAAAAAAAGGAAAATAAAAATAGTTGCTCATCTAAAAGAGAGATGTAACTGGGTATTTCTGTCATCACAGGAGACTAGAGCGAGGGCTGCATGGTGGAGGGGACCTGGGGGAGTGTTTGTAAAACAATGAAAGAATCTTTTCTTTTACTTTTCCATAATTTTTGGACTCATGTACTTATAACTTGTTAGTCAAATTTGTGTCTTCTAGGTTGCAACACCCCCATGATACATCTTGAAGGATATGTACATGTACAGCCAAGCACAATCAATAAGAGTGCATCTGAATCCCAAAATCAATCTCCATAATAGTCTATGTGTTTCCTACTGCCAAAGGGGCCCTTTAGAGTAGTGAGAGAAGATCTTCACCCTGAAACCCACAGCGTTCCTTTTCAGCAGGAAGTAGCTAAGAGAATACGCCATCCCCTTTTCCTTATGACTCAGGGTGAAGTCTCTCTCAGGGAGGAGTGATAGGGAATGGCAAAGGATACACTGACAAAGAAGATTAATCAGAACTGGCTTTGACAAGCACTGTGGCATTCGGACAAGAACAAACTGGGAGGAGGGTAGAGAGAATAGTGCAACAATGAATGAGTGGAAGCCCAAAATCTCTGTAAATGTTTATGAAAATTAATAAAATATAATTATAGAAGAAAAAAAAAGAAAAAAAAATAGTTGCTCACAGGGAACTTGTATAGTTCCATTTTTAAATTTTGTTCTCTACTTTGTCTGTGGAAATAGCAATAACCTGGGGCTTGTCAGACCTATTAAATGAGCATTTGAAGGAGCTTCCCCTTCCCTCCCTGAGCCTCAAGACTGTTGACATTGAAATGTGTGAAGTAGGGAGACAATGAGAAAGAGCATGGAGAGTGACTACCTTCATATTTTGAAAGCTAACATGAATGAGTTCTTGCAATACATTTTTCCTTACTAGAAGTGCTCAGAATATAAGAAATAGGAACATAGAGGTGACTGAGACAAGCCAAGTTTGTCTGTTTTTACTATCCAGTTACTGTTCATTTTAGACCTTGTTGTAGGAACTCTGAACTCTCTTTAATGAAAGCTCCTATGAGTAGAAATGAAAATGCACTAGTTCCTAAAGATCATACGATTACTGAATTATTTTGTTGAGGTTATTAGAAAGAAATGTTTTAAAAGGGTCAAGCTTCATGAGGGACTGGGCTGTTCATTGGTGTCAGTTCCATTCATGCTTTCGTGCACAGAGAAGCATGAATTAGTTATACCTGACCTGAATGAACTTTAGGAAGATCTACCCTGGCACCCAGTGGCCAAAGAGGTAAGCGACACCAAGACAACAAATTGTTTTTGTTCTTTCTCCCTTGCTCTTTTAATAGTGTGGTCCTTAAAAAGTAGTTTAATATTTACATTCTTGTTACACTAACAGTATTGATGTTACATAAAAGACAAGGTTAAAGCTCAAGTAAATTGTGTGTAAATCTTGAAATAGGAAATGATAATCATGGAAGTAAGGAAAGAGTACAATCCTCTGATCACATTTTACTGTTTGCTGGTGCCCTTTGGCTTTACAACAGTAAGAACCTGCATGTAACATTAGTCTTCTGTGGAGATTTTATTTAAGGTATATGGGATGACTTTGAGCTGTGGTGTTGAAGAACACTGAACATCACATAGATAGCCAAGGGAATGAACAGATATGTCTTGGAGAAGCAGCAGCCAGAGTGCTGTTTGGAGTCAAGAATGATGAGTCTTCATCTCACATACTTGGGGCATGTTGCTAGGAAGTGCCTTCCTTGGAGAAGGACATGATACTGGGAAGGGTGGAGGGTTGGTGAAGGAGAGGAAGACCCTCAACTAAGTGGACTGACACAGTAATGGCTGCAATAGGCTCTTGTGTGTCAGGAAGTGTGAGGATGACGCAGAATAGAACAGGGTTCAGATCTTTTGTTCAGAGGGTCACTATGAGTCATGCTTGATTCAGTGGCACCTAACAACAACAACAACAACATATGGGATGACTATCTTTTCTTATTAGATTAAAACTAGATAACAAATCAAGTACTGCTATTTTCCCTAAGCAGTTCCAAAATGTGGGGCTTGTGGTACTTGTGAAGGGGGTTTTGTAAGGATTCTAGGCAGTGGTGGTTCAATAGCATATTTCTGACTTTCCAGGCAAGAGACCAGCTATAGCACCTCCTGTGTAGCCCCTTCCCATCTGCCAGTGGGAAGCTGCGTATTATTATGATATTGAATAAGTTTCAGCAGAGCTTCCGGTTTAAGACGGACTAAGAAGCTAGGTGTAGCAATCTACTTCTGAAAAGCAGCCAGTGAAACCCCTAGGGATCATCACAATCCAACCCCAACCCCTATCCCAGGGATGGGGCAGCTTTGGGCAGTGTCACCTTTCATTGTCTCTGGATTTAAAGGTCAACTTGAGGGCAGCTAATTAAAAAACAACAGCATAATGAATCTAGTTTTTATTTCCTTGAACTTGTGAAGCTGTGTGGACACTTGACGTTAGTCACAAGTTGCAAGAAACTTTGAAATGTGTGTGTGAAATGTGAAGGAGTCATGTGGGTGGTAAAGGAAACTAAGCATCATTTTATTGAAAATGATAGTATTTTTTTATTATTAAATTTTATTAGTTTTAATGAACATTTACAGGGTTTTGGGGTTTTCATTCCTTAATTGCTGCACCATTCTCTCTACCCTCCTCCCCAGTTTGTTCTTCTTCCCCCGCCATCTGATTGTCTGTTTTAATTGTCCAGTTGCCACAGTGCTTGTCAAAGTCAGTTCTGATTAATCTCCTTTGTCGGTGTGTCCTTTGCCATTCCCTATCACTCCTCCCTGAGAGAGACTTCACCCTGAGTCATAAGGAAAAGGGGATGGCGTATTCTCTTAGCTACTTCCTGCTGAAAAGGGATGCTGTGGGTGAAAATGATAGTATTTTGATCCACCATCAGACAGGCTGAACACAGGAGAGGATTGTTTGTTTTGTTTTGCTTTTTGCCCCACTTCCTGCCACTTCTAGAGGCGAGCCTTAATCTGGAGACTCCCTCTAGACCTGTGTATCCCTGAGAGAAATTGGCGAAGCTAAGCATCAGGAGATGTCTCACAAAGGAAACTAAACCGACCTCCTGCCCAGTTTCTTCAGTGAGAAGATGAGCAGAAGCTCAGACAGGTGAAGGCTAGCCTGAAGTCTGCTTTGACTGGCTTCTTTGTTAGTGCTCTTACTCTGCACTGGGGGCATTTTAGGGTGTCCTATTCAGCGATATTTCTGTTCTCTTAGAAATGGTTCCAGGTTTTTCAATTGCTAAACAGAAAATGATCAGGATTGTGTTATAATCCATTAAACCATACTGTGAATTCAGGCTTTGCTATGTGATGACTCATAAGTCTCAGAACTTCTCTGTTTCTCTAAAGATTGTCAATAGACTTTTCCTGGCCTGTCCTGGTGGCACAGTCTGTAGGGAGTTGCACTGCCAACCCAAAGGCGTCACCTCTCTAGTGGTTTGAAGCCACCAGTGGCTCTTTGGGAGAAAAAAGGGAAATCTCCTCCCATGTAATTTACAGTCACTGAAAACCTGCTGGAATTTCAACTCCGTGACAATGAGTAACTGAGTGAACCTGTACTATTTGGTGAGTTTGGAGGAGGAGATCAGAACATCTGGGAAGAGGCTGACAGACTTATTGTCAAATGAAGAATTTTTTTTTGGCTCTTTTTAGTTTATTACATGAAAGTGTTACACTAGTCCAATTTAAAAGTGGACCCCAAATGGTTACATTATACAAGCTGTGAAGTTTTAAACTTGTGACAAGGACAGAAGGGAAATTTTCTACTCATTGCAAGGAAATCCTTACTTAAGCTTCAAGCACTTAAAACCCATGAACCTTCAGCTGGTCGTCCTTACCCAGTCCAGTCTCTACAAGGAGCTGGCCAGATGTTCTTGCGCAGGTCACCCTGTAGCTGAATTACTTCTCCATATTCTGGATGCTCAATTACAGTACCATTGCAGGCAAACTTCTTAAACGCCTTCACTAGTTTCTTTTTATCATAATCATCAGCGATCCCTTGGACAGTTGTGAGGGTCTTCCTGCCGTTTCTCTGTTGAATTCTTATATGGATATAATCCTCAGTCCCAGCAGAAAGCAGGTCATCACCCTTACTTGCATCAGCAAAGGGGTCGAAAGAGTGGAGGTTCTGGATAGCGGACATACAATACGATTCCTTTTCCTCAATGGAAACGGCCTGCGGAAGGCAGTGGCAGGAGAAGGCGGGCAGGAGAGGGACAGAGCGTTGGGAAGCGAGGGGACTTGGGGGGTGGGGGTGGGGCAGCTGAGTCCTCGGCTCAGTGATTGGGGCCCAAATGAAGACTTTATTGACAAAATATATCTATACCCACAAGTACAAGGAAATAATGATTATGTTTTTGGTGATAAGGTATTCCTGATATTTTTGGTGTTTGACTCTTTCCCCTGCCCTGTTCTATTATGCTTTGCATTGTTTTGTTCTATTTTGCACTGCACAGTTTTGTGAAAATCTCCACAGGAAGTAGAGCCATGAGTGGAAGCTGACATACAGGCTAAGGGTATGAGATAGCTGGACTTTGTCATGATGACAAACCTACCTTTGCCCTGGTGTACCTGGCACTGGAACTTGGCCTGACAGGGTTTCCTAACCACAGTTATGTGTACTGAGAGTGGAAGCTATGTGCAAAGTAAAGGTAGACTGGGGAGGGGCACTTAATGCAAAACTGGAATTCATCTGTAGTTTAAAGAACAAGATAAAATGAAATACAAAGCTAAAGAAGAATTGAAATACCTGAGATTGTTTATTAATGGGAGGAAAAGATGAGGCTAAATAGATTTGTGGAATAGCCCAAGAAAGAGCCATGAAATAGTCTGAGGACATCAAGGAAGCAGTCATGAGACTGACCCTGACACACTTACTTAGGTTGAAATTCTGAGCAACAATCCCACATTGAGCTTGTTTTTCAGGTGTAAAGAACAGCCTCAACTTGAGTTGTGAAGACAGTAGGCCATTAGCTTTTAGAAAACGAAAGATCATAACGCATTATCTTGGACATTCAAACTTGAAACCAATTGCTTATCTATCTCCTCCGTTTTTCATGTGCCCTCAACAATCTGCCAGAATTAGGCTTCATTTTCATGTCTGTACTTCTGTTCTGTGTTTGTGTGTGACGTTCCTCACTGTTTGCATTGTCCACTTTAAAAAGTTTTTGTTTGAAGTGTTTGGAAATAATAACCATCTTGCGGGTTGAGCAAATACCACCTGCTGACTTAATATGTTGTCACTAGATGCTATTGAGACAAGTACAACTGATAGCAACCTTATGAACAAATGATGAAACCCCGTAATTTCCTAACTCATCTTTACCTCCTTAAAAATCTTTGCTGTGCTTAAGCTCATTAGTAGTCACTGCACCAATTTGTCTCTTGAGGTCTTTCTTTCCTTAGCTGACCCTTCACTGTTCCAGGAATGACACCTTTTTCCAAGGACTGGATCCACCTGACAACATGTCCAAAGGATCCTTGCTTCAATGGAGCAACTTGTTTGAACTTCCTCCAAGACAAATTAGTTTATTCTTTTGACAATCCACACTATTTGCAATACTCTTTGCCACCTCCGCAGTTCAAAGGCATCAGTTCTTCTTTGGTCTTCCTTATTCTTTGTCCAACTTTCACATATATATGAAGGAATTAAAAATACCATGGCTTGGATTAGCTACTCCATAGTCTTTAAACTGACATCCTTGCTTTTTAGAACTTTGGAGAGGTCCTTAACAGATGATTTGCCCAAGGCAACATGTCTTTTGATTTCCTGACATGGAGGAACCCAGAGGCGCAGGGTTCGAATCCACCAGATGCTCTGCCGGGGAAGGAGGGACAATCTCCTCCTGTACTAGTCAGATCTGATTTGACGGTACACGCACACAAAAATTAAGAATTAAAAATTAAAAAACAAAACAAAAACCTGACATGGAGGAAGACTTATCAATAACCTGCGTTATGCGGATGGCACAACCTTGCTTTCTGAAAGTGAGGAAGACTTGAAGCACTTGTTGCAGAAGATCAAGGAATGTAGCCTTCAGTATGAGTTGTGTCTCAGTGTGAAGAAAACAAAGATTCTCACCATTAGACCGAGAGGCAACATTATTGTGGAGGGAGAAGAGGTTGAAACTGTCAACAACTTTGTTTTACTTGGATCCACAGTAAACACCATGGTACCAGCAGTCAGGAAATCAGGAGATGTACAACATTGGGAAAGTCTGCAGTTTGGGACCTCTCCAAATTATTGAGGAGTAATGATGTTAGCTTGAGGATTAAGGTACATCTGATTAAGGCCATGGTTTTGCCAATCACTTGCTATGCATCTGAGAGCTGGACAATGAATAGGAATGACAGAAGAAGAATGGATCCTTTTGAGTTGTGATGTTGGAGAAGAGCACTGAATATCCCGTGACGGCTAAAAGAACAAACAGATATGTCTTGGAGAGGTTGCAGTCAGAGTGCTCTTTGGAGGCAAGGATGATGAGGCTTCACCTCACATACTTCTGGCAAATTGGTAAGAGGGGCTGTTCTTTAGAGAGGGACATGATGCTTGGAAGTGTGGAGGGTTGACAAAGGAGAGGAAGACTGTTGACCGGGTGGATGGATACAGTGACTGCTTCAGTGGGTTCTAGTGTGTTAGGAAGTGTGAAGGGTTTTCAGATCCCCTGTTCATAGGGGATCCCCTGTTCATATGCGACTTGATGGCACCTAACAACAACAACAACAACAATCTTCAATGGGAGCAAATAACTAAAAGATTCTCCTGTGGAGCAGTTGGGTGAGTTCAAACTGCTGACCTTTGGCTTACAAGCTGAGTCCTTAACCGTTGCACTACCAGAGTTCCTTAAATCTAGTTCAGTTAAGTCATTGAAATTATCCCCAAAGAAACTATTTTAAACTTATAATTCAAAAGTCAAAGTGCTATGCATACAAATAGATCCTAAGATATTTAAGAACATTTCTAAAAGTAATTTCTTCATTACAAAATATTTGTTTAATATTTGGTTTGTCCTAGATATTGATATATATTGATGTTTAACACTGAGATAGCTCCTACTTGTATGAAACTTAGAGTCTATTGTAGGAAAGAGACAATAAACTAGCGAGTAATCCAATAAAGATGTAGTTACACGGTCAGATTTGGTTATGTGAAGGACATTGGCAGCATCAGTAGAATCACCAGTAATTGTTTGCTTGCTCTGTGACTACTTAAAGAGTATATTTGTAATGAACTTACATCCCTTCCATGTCAGAAAAACGTGTTTCCCAAAAGTAATGACTCTTTTCACTAAACCTCAGACTAGCTTCTGTTATTTATTTTTATACTGGAAGAGCTGTTATTTCAAGTTGCAGTAAATAGCTGTTGTTTACATGTATTATTGCTATAGGGAGAGGGTTAATGAACAACTGGATGGCCCTACAACCTTTGTACCTGTAAGAAAATAGAGAAACACAAACAATTTAAAGAGGGAGAAATAGGTATGACTAAGGATAAAACTAAAGCTTGAAGAGGTTTTCTAATTCCTAGACCTGCGGCCTTTTACTTTAATAGATTGCTTCCATTGGATTAATATTGACAGATCCCAAGCACTGTATGAGTATGTCTATTTTATATAGTTTCAAGGGCATACGAGGAGTAGTGAGCAGATATGTCATCTTTGTTTCTTAACACTGTCTTTCAACATCATTACCATTATCAAGTTCTCTCAAAATAGATATTATTTTATTGGGCATTAGTTAGCTCAGAAGAATACTTTTCAGAAGAAAATATTTGTCCGTTTTAATGTCTGACATTGAGAATAGGTTATGAACAGAGTCGTCCTTGTATTGTAGGGATCAGTACTGAGTCATTACTCAGACTAGCAAGCTCACACAGGCAGCAGACATAGCCACTGATGACTCAGTATTTATTGAATGTACGAGCATTCACCTGTAGGGCCCACTGATTCCTGTGGTAGGTATCACACTTCATGCCCCAGCGCTGCCCTTGTCACTTTTGAAATGCTGATCAGTCTATGTCCATTTGAATGATACACAATAGAAATTTGATATGATTAAAGTTAAATAGCTATACGTCTTTTGGGTTTAAGCAATTCAGATGTTGATCATATGTATGTATTGTATAATTATGTATGGTTGAATCATATATATATGTTATATTGTTGTTGTTATTATGTGCTGTCGAGTCATTTGCGACTCATAACAACCCTATGTACAACAGCCCTAAGCCCTGTTCTATCCTGTGCCAATCGCATAAGTATATGTATTATTGCTCCAATTTGGTTCTAAGTATGCTAGAATATGCTGTTTACTGTAATTGCATTTAAAAATTATTTTGAAAGACAGAATGTATATGTGATTGAGTGAAAACCCATAAAGTTTATTTTGTGTTTTCTACACATCCCCGACCCCCAAGCCTTTTGTTAGTTCCTTCTAGTTTGATCCTGTGTTGATGTATTTGCTATTTTTATCCCACAGGAGATGTCCCTGAGAATGATCTGCATGGAAGACTTTATATCAACCGTGTTTTTCATATCAGCGCTGAGAGAATGTTTGAATTGCTCTTCACTAGTTCTCGGTTTATGCAGAGATTTTCCAATTCTAGAAATATAGTAGGTGAGTTCATTTGTTCTTATCTAATGACAAGTTTCAGGAATATTTTTCTCCTTAGAAGGTTGAACCTATGTAAATGGATTTATGTGGTCACCGAAAAGAAACAAGATTAGACATGCCTTGGCTTTATTAAGGAGCTCTGGTGGCATAGTACATTACCTGTTGTGCTGCTAAATGGAAGTTCAGCAGTTAGATTCCACCAACTGCTCTCCCTCTGTAAAGGTTTATGCTCCTGGAAACCTGAGGAAGGATTCCTATGAGTTGGAATAAATTCAATGGCAGTGGGTGCAGGTTTGGGTTTGGGTTTTTATTTTATTATGGTGATATATAAGCTGGTGTGTAAGTGTTCTGGTTAAATTCACATGTAAATAGTACGACTGTTTAATTAGTCAAACCTTATCTACAAACCTTTTATTGAGTTGTAGTACAGAACCTTGAAAACTACATTTATTCATTTAGTTCAAAAGGATTCTGTTGTGGAACAAGTAGATGCTGATATATGCTAGTGACTGTAAGTTGGTACAGCCACTTTACAAAATTGTCTGAAATTATTCACCACAGTTTGATAAATGCATTTTCTATAATTGTAAACAACTGCACTCTTGCTTATATACCCATTACAAATGTTTATATAATATGGGCACTGAATAATGTGCTACGGTGATTATCGTAGTATTGTTTATAATAGACAATAAGCTAAAATAGTCCTAATGTCTATTTGTAATATAGTGGATAAATATATTGTATATGTCCACACTGAAGAATTTTATGTAGCAATGAACAGAATCCCCAAACTATTGTTACTTATAACAAGATGACTGCATTTTATAGACGTATGTTAAGTAAAAGAAGATAGAATTTTTTGTCGGTTTGTTTACTTCAAAACTAGTAAAAAACAGTCAAAACTCATTTGTAGAGTTAATCAGGATAGTGTAGTTATTGTCTTGCAGAATGAGGTGAATGATGATAAGGAGGGAACTTTTAGGATTCTAGGAAAGCTCTGTGTCATGAGCTGAATGGTGTTACACAGATGTGTCTCCTTTATGGAAGTTCGTGAAGCTAACACTTGAGATTATAATAAGCTATGAAGGAGCTCTTGGCTTAGCAGTAAGGAATTGCACTGCCAACCCAAATGTATGCATTTCAAATCCACTAGCTATTTTGTGGGAGAAAGATGGGCAATCTCCTCCCATGTGATTAACTGCCTCTGAAAACCCACTGGAGGGTCAGCTGTCTGTCAATTTAAACTTGATGGTACACAACAACATGGCAACACTTGAGACTATAATGTCTGTGCAGACATCAGTGGAAAAATACAAGGAATATTCCCTTTAGGAAATTAGTTGTACTTACGAAAAGATCTTCATTGATTGTATGTTAAAAATTTGTATTTTGCTAAACATTTTAATTTTGAAGTCAATTTATCCTAGTATTTAAAGATATTTTATAGACTTTTGGAGTGTATAGTGTATAACTTGCTGTATGAAAAGCAAGAAGATTTTTGAAAGATGTTCATTTTAAATAAGTCAAAGAGAAAGTTTTTCTGTACTCAATTTAAATATAATACACAATCTAGCCAATTTATTAACCACTAGATAATATTCCCTTAAGGAGCTCTGATAGCACAGTGCTTAGGGATTTGTGCTGCTAATTAAAAGGCTTCGTCTCCTGCTGGTTCAAATACGCCATCCACTCTGAGGGAGAAAGATGGACAATCTCCAGTGTGATTTACTGCCTCAGAAACTCAATGGAGTCAACTATGAGTCAGTCAGTTCTGACTCCTCCACAACAGTGAGAAAGAGATAGTCCTTTCTTTGTATATATTTATGGAAATTTATATTAATAAATTTTATTGTTGATATGGATTCCAATTATGAAAGGACTACTGAGAGTAGAGTAGCAAAGAAATGTCTTATCTGTAGCTATTATTTGAATTGTGGTTACGGTAAGTGTTTCATAATTTTTTAAAATTTGTAGCCCGCACCTTCAGATTATAACGATGTGAAAGATTGGAGAAAACTTCCTCTTCGCTCAGCAGGTTATGGTTAACATTTTATACCTGTTTTGAATGTATCTTGAGCTTCTTGCTATTCATTCTTTACTTGGAGACTTTTCTTTTGCAGAAAATGTGAATATACTGTTTTTCTTTTCAGAAATGATGCTTCTAAAGCATTGGCATTTTTATGGTAAAAGGCCAATAAGGAGCTAGCATGTTATACGATGTTGGTATTAGATGGCATTCACATTTTTAATATGGATGTGGATATGATGCTATAACTGACTTTAGGAAGCAACATCTTATGACTAATCCCAAATCTAAACAGGTACAGATGTTTTTGCTGTTCACAACTAGAAGGAGTCAGGCATTTTGTACAAAAGATTGAATTTAAATCTGTACCTGGCTGTATGCCATTATGCTATCCTTAGAAATTGTTCCCTGGTAGTAATAAAATGGGGTGCCAGCACCCTTGAAAACTGACTTTCCTACCACCAACTGATTGTTCACAGCTTTAGTTTGCTTTACACCGTAGTCAATACTCTTGGTACCAGCAGCTTGGAAATTAAAAGATGTATTGCAATGGGAAAGTCTGCTGTTAGGAACCTCTCCAAATTACTGAAGAGCAATGGTGTCACTCTGGAGACTAAGGTGTGCCTGATAAAGGCCATGGTCTTTGCAATCACTGGACAATGACTAGGGAGGATAGAAGAATTGGTGCCTTTGAGCTGTGGTGCTGGAGAAGAGTATTGAGGGGTACCATGGACTGCTAGGAAAACAAACAGATTCATCCTGGAAAGGGTCAAACTGGGTGGCTCCTTGGAGGCAAGGGTTCTGATGCTCGTCTGAGATACTTTGGACATGTTGCAAGGAGGGATCAGTCCTTGGAGAGGGACATCATGCTTGGGAGGGTGGAGGAACAGCGCAGGAGGGGAAGACACTCTATGAGGAAGATTGATTCAGTTACTGGGGTAATCAGGGTGAGTGTATCAGAGACATTGAGATTGGCACAAGATAGAGCAGGGTTTAGGGCTGTTGTCCATAGGGTCACTATGACTCGCAAGCAACTCGATGACACATAACAACAACTGTCCACTGGAGGAATGATTTCCAGCTACCTTAACTGCGAACACATTGTTTTGCAAATGATCAACAGATGTGAGATTAATAAGAGAGTGCTCTCCATACAGTGGAGCGTTTGAAAATATCAACAGAGAAGGAGCACGACTGTGTTAACTTAGCCCATGCCTTCTGGACAAAGAGAAGTTATTTGGACTGAGAAATCACATAATGCAAACTAAGCATCCAAGCTATATCCAGCCTCGTCCATCGCTCGCCAGTTTCTACAAAAAACCAGCCTACAGTCACTGAGTCATCTCCCTGATGAGTCTGAGTCTCTGGATGACCTTCTAGCAAATCACTGAACCCAAAGGCTATAGAGAAATTGGGGAATTCCACCATGGGTGGAGCTGTTAATGCCAGAAATTATGGACTTAGACAGCTGCTTAAGCATTTGGGACTACACTGACCTGTTGTTTGTTGTTGTTATGTGCTGTTGAGTCACTTGCAACTCAGTGACCCTATGTACAACAGCCCTAAACCCTGCTGTATCCTCTGCCAACTTTCTTGTCTCTGACACACCTATTCCCACCCCACTCCCCAGTCACTGAATCAATCCATTTCATTGAGAGTCTTCCTTTCTTACTCTCTCCTTCCTCCCTCCCAAGCATGATGTCCTTCTCCAAGGACTAGTCTTTTCTTGCAACATGCCTAAAGTATGTCAGACAGAGCTTCAGAATCCCTGCCTCCAAGGAGCAGCCTGGTTTTATGCTTTTTTAGGATGAACCTGTTTGTTCTCCTAACAGTCCACAGAATAGTCAATACTCTTCTCCAGCACCACAGCTCAAAGGCATCAGTTTTATCCTTCTATCATCCCCAGTCATTGTCCAGCTTTCTGATGCATAGCAAGTAATTGCAAAGACTATGGCCTGGATCAGATATACCTTATTCTCTAGACTGACATCATCGCTCTTCAGTACACTGGAGAGGTCCCTGACAGCATACTTTCCCAATGCAATTCATCTCCGCCCTGACCAGCTGCTGGTACCAAGAGTATTGATTGTGGAGTCAAGAAAACTGAAGATGTTAACAATCTCAATCTCTTCACTGTCTATAATGATGCTGCCAATTTGGCACAGTGGTAGGAATCTTTGTTTTCTTGATGTTGAGCTTCAATTCATTTTGAAGGCTGCAGCCCTTGACCTTCTACGGCAAGTGCTTCAGGTCCTCCTCAGTGTCAGCAAGCAGGGTTGTGTCGGCTGCATAACGCAGAATGTTAATGAGTCTTCCTCCAATCCTGGTGCCACATTTTTTTCTCAGAGTCCAGCCTCCTGAATAATCTGTTCTGCATATAGATTTAAAAGGTATGGAGATAGGACAGATCCCTGGTGTATACCCTTCCCAATTTTGGGAAGTGTTTCTTTGCTCTGTTTTGACGACTGCCTCTTGGACCTGGATAGGTTTCACATAAGCACAATCAAGTGTTCTGGGATTCCCGTTCTTCTCAGAGTCAGCAGCAGTTTGTTGTGATCCACATAGTCAAATGTCTTTTCATAGTCAGTGAAACACAGATAAACATTCCTCTGGTAGTCTCGGCTTTCTGCCAAGATTCATATAATATTAGCTATAATATCCCTACTACCATGGCCTCTTCTAAACCTAGCCTGCACTTCTGTTGATGTGTTGTTCCAGTCATTTTTGGATCATTTGCAGCAGAATCTTGCTTGAATGTGATATTAATGATATTGCTCAATAATTTATACACTCTCTTGGGTTATGTATACTAGGTATTGGCAAAATGAGATGGGTTGGTATGGGACATTTTAAGTCAGAAGATCATATAATCTATTTTGCAAGAGATGAAAAGGTGAGGAAAAATGGGGTTGCTGTAATAGTAAAAAAAGTCATTACTAGATCTATATTGAAATACAATGTTGTGAATGACAGGACAATAGCCATACGAATACAAGGAAGTCCAGTGAATACTTATTCAAATATATGCACCATTAACTAGAGCCAAAGAGGAGGAAACTAACGATTTCTACCAGCTTTTGAAGTCAGAAATCGGTAAAGCATGCAATCAAGATGCATTAATAATAATGAGTGACTGGAATGCAAAAGTTGGGAACAGAAAATAAGGATCAGTAGTTGGAAAACATGGACTTGGTGACAGAAATGAAGCTGGAGATAGAATGATTGAATTCTGTACAATCAACGATTTATTCATTTCAAATACTTTTTATAAGAAGCATACATAGATGTGGAGATCCAAGATGGCAGCAGAGGCAGAGACAGCGTGGTGAGCTGCGGGAGCAGCGAACCACTTAAAGCAGGGCTACTATGGCCTTCCACAGACTTCAGCTTATTGATAATTGAACAGTTAAACAGTTGATGACTAGCCCTTAGTGAAGATCGAGGCTCAACAACAGGAATTCAAGGATTCCCAAGGAGGAATGGGTGAGTCTCACGGCTCCCAACCCCCTCCCGCAGAGCCCAAGCCATGCTGCACAGCCGCTGCAGCTCCATGAGGCTTCCACAGCCGGAACCAATGGATTCTCTCACCCAGGATGGATGCTGGACACCAGCCTTCCTCAAGACTGGTGCAGCGAAGCCACCACACTGCCGCAACCTGTACTTGTTCTGGAGAGAATTCTTGGAGCCAGGATGGCGGTGGTGGGGGAAGCAGGTGCCCCCCACCTCCGGCCAACCGTGGGAGAGGGGCTGCATGCCTGCTGGGTGCCTGAGCGGTGGGGGGAGGGGCAGGGGGCACGCCCCCAACGGCTGCCTGTGTGGGAGGCGGGAGATGGGATGCATTACCCACCATCTGCAGGTTTGGGTTTCCTTGGACAGGCCAAAGAAGACAATTACCTATACAATGGATCGCTGAAAGTCACTGTGAGTCTGATGACAGTGGCAGCATGCACAAGAGGACCAACATCCTAAATGCACCACATATTTTGTTCTGTTAAATGCTTCTGCCAAAAGATGGTTAGACCTGGGGGGAGTCTGTTCACAATTCTCAGGTTCCCTTTACCATATATAAAGGGGGAGGGCAGTGACACCTACTTCAAAATATAGAATGACCACTTATGGGGGTTAGGGGTAAGAGTGGCAATGCTGGAATTGGAGACACTATCCCTGACCACATAGTCCTCGGTCAGGTGAGTGGACCAGACTGGGGTAGGGGTAATTGGAGGGGGAGTATACCCGCCAGCTCCTGGGGGGTGTTGCCCTGCCCGGGGCGGGCTTCCCTCAGCCCCCGGCTTGGGGTGAGCCGTCGTGGCCCTCTGCCTGGGGTGGGCTGCCCTCGGCCCTCAGCTAGGGGTGAGCCATCGCAGCCCTCAGGGTGAGCTCCTCAGTCCCCAGATTGTGCCATCTGACCCCTGGGAGGGGAAGGGAAAAAAAAAGAATGTCTAGGGTATCCAGAGAATGTCATCTAGGCCACCTTCTGCCACCCTCTCCTCCAGTAAACCTGAAAGCAACACCCTCTAATCCCGTCTATTTGTAACTCACAAGTTTGTTCTCTCTAGGTTTGCTCCCTTTCCTATAGGTAACTTTAACACTGAGTTTTACTCCAGAATTGACCCTGAACCCAGTGCCAGTGGCAAAAAGGAAATACAACTGACA
>NW_006399782.1:21785616-21793527 GCF_000299155.1 Elephantulus edwardii | reverse complement strand
ACCGACCAAACTGTGCAGCTCTGCAACTGTATCCCTGCCCATCCTCACCCTTCTGCCCCCAACCCTCACCTCCTTGTACCCCCAATATGTTTTTCCCAATAAAAAAAGAAGCATAGATGTAGGCTGTACACATGGACTTCACATGATAGAATGCTTAAGAATCAGATCGATTACATCTGTGGAAAGAATCACTGGAGAAGTTCAATATCAGCTGTGAACACTAGGCTAGGTGCTGATTGTGGAACAGACCACAAACTACTCATATGCAAGTTCAAGCTGAAGCTAAGGAAAATGAAATCCATGGGAACTAAACCTTGACCTTCAGTGTATCCCACCTGAATGTTAAAACCATCTCAGGAACAGGTTTGAGGCCTTGAACATTGACCTGAGACTTCTTATATGTAGTCTGCTAGTTTGATTATGCAAAGGCATTTGACTGTGTGGATCATAACAAGTTGTGGCTGACATTAAGAAGAATGGGAATCCCAGAACACTTAATTGTGATCATGCAGAACCTCTGCCTGGACCAGGGGCTGTTGTGTGAACAAAGCACTGCATGGTTTAAAATTGAGAAAGGAGTTCATCAGGATTGTATTCTCTCTCCATACTTACTTGATCTATATACTGAGAAAATTATATGAGAAGCTGGACTCTATGAAAAAGAGTGTGCCATCAAGATTAGAGAGAGACTCATCTATAACCTTTGTTATACAGATGATACAATCTTGTTTGCTGAAAGTGAGGAGGACTTCAAGCACTTGTTGCAGAATATCAAGGAGTTTAGCCTTCAGTTGGATTGCATCTCAGTATCAAGAAAACAAAGATTCTTACCACTGGACCAATGGTCAGCATCATGATAGACGGAGAGGTGATTGAAATTGTCAACAGCTTCATCTTGCTTGGATGCATATTTAACACTCTTGATACCAGCTGTCACAAAATGAGGTGACACATTGCACTGTGAAAATCTGCAGTTAGGGATCTCTCTAAATTATTAAGGAGAAATGAGGCCAGTTTAAGGACCAAGGTGTGTCTGTTAGGTGTGTCTGTTTCAAGCCACAGTCTGATTACTTGCTAGGCATCCGAGAGCTGGACAGTGAATAAGGATGACAGAAGAAGAATTGCCCCCCCCCCAAGCTTTTGAGCTGGGCTGTGGTATTGGAGAAGAGCACTGAACATCCCATGGACAGGCTGGAGAACAAACAGATATATCTTAGGGAGGGAACAGCTGAAACTTCACCTCACATGAGAGTTGGGGTATATTGCTAGGAGAGGCTACTCCTTGGAGAAAAACATGATGTTGGGAAGGGTGGAGGGTCAGCAAAGGAAAGGAAGATCCTCACCCAGGTGGATTTAATAGTGACTACTACAGGGGCCTCTTGTGTGTCAGGAAGTATGAGGATGGCGCAGGATAGGACAGGATTAAGATCTTTTGTTCATTCAACAGACCTAACAACAACAACAACAATAATTAATTTATGGAGAACAAACAATAATAACAATAAAATTTCTATTTCTAGAGAATAAGTTTCAAAAACTTATTTTAGAAAAATATTTTAAACTAGAGGAGAAAATTTTTATAATCATTTATTATTTAAGGTTTTATTTTAGTTCTAGCATTAAGGTGGCTATTGCAAGATCTATCTTTTTATTAATTTACTTATATTTTATTGTTGTTATTGTTATGTTCCATCGAGTTGCCCGCGACTCATAGTGACCCTATGTACAACAGTCCTAAACCCTGCTCTATCACATGGCAAATGTATTGTCTCTGAGATACCTATCCCCGTTAACCCAGTGACTGACTCAATCCATCTCATCGAGGGTCTTCCTCTCCTGCGCTGTCCCTCCACCCTCCCAAGCATGATGTCCCTCTCCAAGGATGGGTCCCACCTTGCAACATGTCCAGAGTATGTCAGATGAAGCTTCAGAATCCTTGCCTCCAAGGAGCAGCCTGGCTTCACCCTCTCCAGGATGAACTTGTTTGTTCTCCTAGCAGTCCATGATATATTCAATACTCTTCTCCAGCACCACAGATCAAAGACATCAACTCTCTTCCTATCATCCCTAGTCATTGTATCTCTGATGCATAGCAAGTAATTGCAAAGACCATGGCCTGTATCAGGTGTACCTTAGTCTCCAGAGTGACACCATTGCTCTTCAGTACTCTGGAGAGGTCCCTAACAGCAGACTTTCCTATTGCAATACGTCTTTTAATTTCCTGGCTGCTGGTACCAAGAGTGTTGACCCGTACAGCTAAGAAAACTGATGCTGTCAACAATCTGAATCTCTTCACCATCTGTCTTGATGCTGCCAATCAGCCCTGTGGTGAGAATCTTTGTTTCTTTATGCTGAACTTCAATCCATATTGAAGGCTTCAGTCCTTGACCTTCTGCAGAAAGCGCTTCAGGTTCTCCTCAGTTTCAGCAAGCAGTCATCTGAATAACACAGGTTGTTGATGAGTCTACCTCCAATCCTGATGCCACACTTTTACTCATAGAGCCCAGCCTCCCAGATAATCTTTTCCACATATAGATTGAAAAGATATGGAGATAAGACACATGATGCATGCCCTTCCCAATTTTGAACCATGTAGTGTTTCCTTGCTCTGTTCTGATGACTGCTTCCTGGTCTAAGTATAGAACACAATCAAGTGTTCTGAGATTCCCATTTTTCTCAAAGTCAACCACAATTTGTTGTGAATGAAACACAGATAGACATTCCCTTGGTACTCTATGCTTTCAGCCAAGATCCATCTGATATTAACTATAATATCCCTAGTGCCATGGCCTCTTCTAAACCCAGCCTGCACTTCAGGTAGTTCTCTGTTGATGTGCTGTTCCAGTTGTTTTTGCATAATCTTCAGCAGAATCTTGCTTGCATGAGATATCGATGATTAGGGAACTTTTAAATGTTCTTTTAAATCTTTATTTAAAATCTGTGTTACTAATTTTGTTATTATGAGCTCAATTTTAAGTTTTTGTTTGTTTTTTTTTTAATTTTAAGTTTTTTTAACTGCTGTTTAACCCTGACAAAATCTAAACTTTCTGGAAAGTTGAATAAACAATATGATATAACTCAGATACTTAGATTCACTATGCATCACTTTCAAAACTCTGTAACATTAAAAAAAACAAAACCTTAAAGTGTTTGTTCTTTACCCTTTAGTTCAAACTATTAAAATTTATGCAACTTTTGTACACTATTGTTAGTTTTTCTTACAATTTTTTCCCTAGGTTGTTTGTTGTGATAGGCTTTATTTAGCAGTGAGCAACTGAGTATTCTAAGTCATTGTTAACTAGATTATGTTCTAGTATGAGATGTTCAGAGTTTTTGTTTGTATACCTGGTACATACAAGTGTGAAATATTTGAGAAGGATCTTTTTTTGATCATTGATTGTATTGCTGTTGTTATGTATTGCCAAGCCTGAACCAACTCCTAACTGATCCTCCAGGAGGTCTTCAGAAGCTGCAAATTGTATGGAGAAGACTGCCTATATTTCTCTCTCTGAGCAACTAGGGGAATCAAGCTGCATACCTTTGGATTGGCAGCACAACTCCCTGCATTGTTTAGTAGAGTGTAGTGTTGACAGCACAATGAAATACTATACTTTAATCCTCTTTTTCTGATTGTTGTTGATATTTACCATTGAGTCAGAACTGATCCATAGCTGACCCTCCAGCAGGTTTTCAGAGGCAGTAAATGACACAGGAGGAGATTGCCCATCCTTCTCCCATGAAGCAGCTGGTGGATTCGAACCGCATGTCTTTGGGTTGGCAGTGCAGTTCCTTACAACTAGGCCATTAGAGCTTCCTCTGATGTTTCTGATTAGCAGTAGATTATTTGTGTAATTTTTCTGATAACAGGAGGTATATGCCCAAAATGTTTCTAAACAGTGTGTTGGAGTTAATTGTATGTCTTATTTAAGTGTATAAGAAAGTTTAGATGGAATAATAAAATGGCTATTATTATTATTGTACAACTAAATAAGTCGCTATTATTATAGGGTCATAGCTTCTCTGGTTTGTGATATTCTTTACAATTCAGTAATAAAATTTTGTCAGATACTAAAAAATCCGTTTCAGGACCCTTTCATAAGTCACTGGGCCTATCTGTATAAAAGAAATTGAGTGAAATTGGTTCTACCATAAAGGGTTTTGTCATTCCTTTGATGATACTTAATGGATTAAATAAAGGCCCCTATCCTGCCCTATCCTTTTACTGTGGCTGAATAATGGACAAATGTACTAAGTAATTGCTTTAGTGCATTTGTGCTAACAACAGTTGTTGAGTTACTCAGGTCTTTGATTAGCATTCATGATATTTTTACCTATATTTTCCTAATATTTGGCTTAAATAAGATGACCTTCACTGGATAGTGTTGCGTTCTAAAGCTATATTTCTGTTATTCATTTATTGTGTTCCAAGCAAAGTAATGAAGGAAATGTTAAATATTAATTTGTATTTTAGCTCTCTACCTTGCTTAAAGTAAATAGAACAGAGATCCTTTCTCATGTGTACTACTATTAGTCAGATGTCCAACATTTTATCTCACTTTTCCTAATTATTAAGCTTATAAAAATTATGAAGAGGTTGTCTTTATGGACCATCAAGTTGGAATCAACTGATACAATTGCTTGGGGAGAAATTGTCCCATTTTTCTTACTGGCAAAGCAGCTGTTGAATTCAAACAATGTGCTTTTAATTTGGCAGCACAACTTCTTACCTCTAGAGCACCAGAGCTCCCCTAGAAGAAAGTTAGTGTTGTTAAAAAAGAAAGTTTAAATAATTCTAAAACTACCTCTTTGATTCCATGATTTCATGCCCTTCAAATTTTTAGAATTAACTCATTCTTTATGTTTCCTGTGAGTAGATGTAGTATCTACGCCTTGGACTGTAGAACCTGGAGGCAATCAGCTGAGAACCATGAACTACAATATAGTCCTTAATAATCCACTTACTGGAAAATGCACCTCTGCCACTGAGAAGCAGGTATGTCTACCCTGTCAGTGTTCCAAGGGAGCCATGCATGTGGGAAAAGGTTATTAAAGACGTAGCCATCCAATAGTCTGTGGTATAGTCTGCTGCTATTAATTTGAAACTTCATTCCATACGTTTTAAGCTTGACCTGGGGACCATTTTGTTGTTGTTTTTAATTACACATTTGATTCCACTTTAAGGCAAAATCTTTTTCAGCACAGTAGCAGAATGAACACAGTATATTATAGTCCCCAAGATATAATTCTTAACCTAATTTATAGCAGAAGAATAAGAAAGAAAAAGGGGGAAGGGAAATTAAGGATACAAAACTATGCAGAAGACTAGTAAATCTTCAAGTGATCAACAGCCTCTTCTGCAGGGAAATAAAGAAACTCAAGCTCACTGCCTTCAAGTCAGTTCTAACTCATAGCAACCTTCTGAGGCTGTAAATCTTAACAGGATGAGATTCCTTGTGAGGACCAACTAGTGCATTCAAATCACCAGAGACGCTTGACCTTTTGGTTAGAAGCACAGCACAGTAAGGGCTGAGCTACCAACACACCACTCCTCATCAGGAAATAGACATTCATACATTTCCAGTGTAGGGTACAAAACCCATTACAGTCCAAATAGAGAAGAATTTACATATGAATTTTCCCTTTGATCCAATAATAATAACACTTCTACACATTTAAATTAAAGATGATTGATAACAAGATGACAGGTCCATGATTTGTTCATGCAATGCTATTTAAAAAGTAAAAATCTAGACACAAGTAAATGTCCATCAAATTGTTTGTTGTTGTTATGTGCCATCGAGTCGTTTCCAACTCATAGCGACCCTATGCACAACAGCTCTAAACCCTGCTCTATCCTGCGCCAACCGCACCGCCTCTGACACACCCATCCCGATTACCCCAGTCACCGAATCAATCCATCTCATAGAAGGTCTTCCCCTCCTGCGCTGTCCCTCCACCCTCCCAAGCATGATGTCCCTCTCCAAGGACCCGTCCCTCCTGGCAACATGTCCAAAGTATGTCAGACGAAGCCCCAGAATCCTTGCCTCCAAGGAGTAGCTTGGTTTAATCCTCTCCAAGATGGATCTGTTTGTTTTCCTGGCAGTCCAGGGTACATTCAGTACCCTTCTCCAGCACCACAGCTCAAAAGCATCCACTCTCCTTCTGTCCTCCCTAGTCATTGTCCAACTCTCTGAGGCATAACAAGCGATTGCAAATACCATGACCTGTATCAGGCGCACCTTAGTCTCCAGAGAGACACTGTTGCTCCTGAGTACGTTTGAGAGGTCCCTAACGGCAGACTTTCCCATCGCGATACGCTTTTTGATTTCCTGACTGCTGGTACCAAGAGTGTTAACTCTGGAGCCGAGCAAAGTGAAGCTGTGAACAATCTCAATCTCTTCGTCATCCATCCTGATGCTGCCAATTGGTCCAGTGGTGAGAATCTTTGTCTTCTTGACGTTGAGCCTTAGTCCATACTGAAGGCTGCAGTCCTTGACCCTTCGCAGCAAGTGCATGAGGTCCTCCTCAGTTTCAGCAAGCAAGGTTGTGTCATCTGCATAACGGAGATTGTTGATAGATCTTCCACCAATCCTGATGCCACAATTCTCCTCATAGAGCCCAGCCTCTCGGATAATCTGCTCTGCATACATGTTGAAAAGGTATGGAGACAGGATGCATCCCTGGCGTACACCCTTCCCTATTTTGAACCATGCAGTGTTACCCTGCTCTGTTCTGACTACTGCCTCTTGGTCCAAGTATAGGTTTCGTATTAGCACAATTAAATGTTCTGGGATTCCCATTCTTCTCAGAGTCAGCCACAGTTTGTTATGGTACTTCTATATAATGAAATATTAGATAGCTATCAAAAAGAATGAGTTTGATTTATAAATATTAGTTTGTCTAAGATATATTATTAAGTAAAAAAAAATCAATAGTATAGAATTGTGAAAGAGTATGTTTAACAAATAATCTTTCATCTAAGGAGAGATTGTGTAGGACATCATGCTTGGGAGGGTGGAGGGCAGGTGCAGGAGGGGAAGGCCCTCTAGGAGGTGGATTGATTTGGTGACTGGGGTAATCAGGATGGATGTGTCGGATACAGTGAAATTGGCACAAGACAGAGCAGGGTTTAGGGCTATTGTACATGGGGTTGCTATGAGGTGCAAGTGACTCGACGGCACATTATACACACACACACACACACACACACACACACACTGAAAAGAGACCAAAATATTAAAAATTAGTGGAAGGGACAAGGCTAGATGCTATCCTTCTGTGTATATATGTTGCTTATAAATTTTACTTTGAGACCATAGGAATGTTTTAAATAATGAGAAATAATTTTTTAAAAGACTAGTTCTTAGAAATGGAAGCAAAATAGAGAAAATGAAAATAACTGCATTGGGCATAGGCACATGATTTAAAAAAAGAGAAATTTTTTTCAGTTATTTCTTTTTTTTTGTTTTGGTTTAAAAAAATTTATTAATTTAAATGAAAATTTACAGAGACTTTGGATTTCCATTCATTCACTGTTGCACCTTTCTCCCCTCTCAACCCTCTCCCCTGGTACACTACCCTCTTGGAAAAGTAAAAGAAAAATTCTTTCATTGTTTTATAGTCCCTCCCCCAGGTCCACTCCACTATGGAACCTTTGCTCTGTATTCCTGTCATGACAAAAATACCTAATCACATATCCCTTTTAAACAGTTTTCTCCTTTAACTGTTTCAATGCAGTATACATTTTTTTTTTGAGTTGGCATTAACTCATAAATCACCCTGTAGTGGGTTTTTCTTTCTTTATTTATTTTTTACAGAGGTTTTGGATTTCCATTCATTCATTGCCACAATTTTCTCCCTGCCCACCCCTCCCCACCAGCTCGCTTCCCCCTCCGAAGAGAGAAAAAAAAA
>NW_006399782.1:21697799-21783941 GCF_000299155.1 Elephantulus edwardii | reverse complement strand
CAGTTATGGTCTCTTTGGGGTATATTCCCAGTAGTAGAATTGCTGGGCCAAATGATATCTCTATTTGCAACTTTTTGAGAAAGCGCCATGCCACCATCCACAGTGGTTACACCATTTTACCCTCCTACCAGCAGTGAATAAGGGTTCCAGTTTCTCCAGAACCTCGCCAGCATTTGTTGCTTGCTGTTCTGTTAAATTTTGCTGTTCTGACTGGGGTGAGCTGATATCTCATAGTTGTTTTAATTTGCATCTCTCTTAGAGCTAGGGATTTTGAACAATTCTTCATGTGCTTGTTAGCCATCTGATTGTCTTCTTTGGTGAAGTGTCTGTTCATATCCTGTGCCCATTTTTCTCTTGGATTATTTACCTTCAAGTATTTTATAAATTCTAGATATAAGTCCCTTATCTGATATGTCATTCCTGAATACTTTTTCCCAGTCTGTGGCTTCCCTTTTTACCCTGTTGGAGAAGTATTTGGATGTGCATAGGGATTTGATTCTTAGAAGATCCCATTCATCTATTTTATCTTCTCCTGATTGTAGGAACAAAGAGAAATTTTACTATACGTTTCTAGTGGGATATATTCTAAAAAAACTGGGGGGAAATGTTAAAAATATCATCCAATCCATTTTTTAAAATTATTATTATTTTGTGTGCATGTACCATCAAATCAGATCTGACTGGTACAGGAGGATATTGCGCCTCCTTCTCCGGCAGAGCGTCTGGTGGATTCGAACCGTGTTCCTCTGGGATTGCAGTGCAGTTTCTTGCCACTAGGCCACCAGAGCTCCCCTGAAATGTTAAAAATATCATAACCTTTTGAAGTAACTCTGCCATATGAAGGTAGAGATATAGACAGAATAAGATAACAAATATTTACATTTATGCCGCTGGAAGCTAATATATTTTCAGTGCAAGAAAAAAATGGGTATGTGTCCAAGACATTAAACACCATGTAAACTTAAATTTTAATAGAATACATCAGTATGAACATATGTTTTTTTCATTTTAAAAACTATTCTGGAACTTTGGGAAGGGCTTAAGCAGCTTAGCCATAAGATTTTAGCATCATGTCCTTAATCTTTATATATATTCATTCCCACCAAAGGGAATAGAGCGCTGGAGAAAAATGGTTGATTTCATATCTGAGGTAAAGTATGTGTCAGATGAGTCTGGGTAATTTGTCACACTAGAAAAAGCTGTCAAAAAAGCTTGAAATTTTTTCTAAAGCCATAAACATCAACACTGAAAGTGACCTAAATAGCCAAAGAGACAAGATTTGGAACATCAGAGTAATGAATGTGATGGGTTAAAACACATCAAACATAAAAAGTTCCTGAGTTATTAACTTTCCCTCTAAAAATAGTTAATTTGTTGGTCATCTTTGGAAGTTGCTAAGAACTCATAATTACTCTTAAAAGTGGCAAATTTTGAGAAAAGAATTAGGATATTTGCCTCTTAGAAACTGTTTCAGAATAGCAGTTCTTGAAGACAAGGATGATAAAGCTTTGTCTCACATACTTAGGGCATGTTGTTGTTATGTGCCATTAAGTCAACTATGACTCATTGCGACATTATGAACAATGACTCTGAACCTTGTCCTATCCTGAGCCAACCTCACTGTCTCCAACACACCTGACTCCGTTACCACAGTCATTCTGTCAACCCATCTCATCTGGAATTTTACTCTTCTGTGCTGACACTCTACCTTTCCAAGCATGATGTCCTTCCCCAAGGACTGGTCTTTCCTCATGACATGCCCGTTTCTGGTGAAGGAGCTCAAAACATCCTTGCTTCCAAGAAACAAAATAGTTTCACTATCTCTAGGACAAAGCTATTTGTTCTCTTGGAAACCCATGATATGTTCAATACTCTTTTCTGGCATCACAAATCAAAGGTACATTGATTCTTCTTCTGTCATCCTTATTCACTGTCTAGCCCTCAGATGCAGAGCAAGGAATTGAGAAGACCATGGTCTGAATCAGGTGCATTTTAGTCTCTAAACTGGTATCACTGCCCTTTAGCACTCTGGCAAGATCCTGGAGATTTCCCCAGTGCAACTCTTTTGATTTCCTCATTATTTTTGGTGCCAAGGGTGTTGCTTGTATATTCAAGCATGATAAAATCATTAACAACCTCAATCATTTTTCCATCTGCCATGCTATTGCCAATTGACCTAGTGGTGAAGATCTTTGTTTTCTTGATGTTCAGAGATGCAATCCATGTTGACAACTGCAATCTCTGACTTTCTGCTGCAAACATTTCAAGTCCTTCTCAGTTTTGGCCAGCAAACTTATGTCATTTGCATAACTCAGGTTGTTAATGAGTCTTTATCCAATCCTGATGCCACATTCTTTTTCATAAAGGCCAGCCTCCTGAATGATCTGTTCCACATATTGATTAAAAAGGTGTGGAGAAAGGATACATCTCTGATGTACTCCTTTCTTGATTTTGAACCATGCAGTGTTTTTTTGGAACAACAGCTTATTGATCTAGGTATAGGTTGCGCATGAGCACAATCAGGTGTTCTGGGATTTCCTTTCTTCTCAACATTAGCCACAATTTATTATGATCCACACAAATGCCTTTGCATAGTTGATAAAACACAAAATAGACATCCTTCTCTACTTTCATCCTTGGTCCATCTGACATCAGCCATTATATCTGTAGTGCAAGGGCCTCTTCTAAATCCAGTTTGTATTTCTGCAAGTTCTCTACCAATTTACTGTTCTAGACATTTAAAAAAATAATCTTTAGTAGGATTTTGCTTGCATATTTATTTTCATATTCTGTAGGATCACCTTTTTTTGCATTGGGAATAAATATGGATCTTTTTCAGTCATTTGGCCAAATTTCTTTGCACAACCTGGTAAGCACATCCACAGCTGCATCTGTTTGTTGAAATATCTCAACTGGTATTCCTTCAATTCCTGAAACCTTATTTTTGCCATTTTCCTTCAGAGCAGCTTGAACTTCTTCCTTCATCACCACTGGTTCTTGATCATGTGCTTCCTGAAGGATTTTGTGCCAGCCTCTTATTATTGGTACAGTAATTGTGTATTCCTTTTATCTTCTTTTGATGTTTCCTAGACCATTCAGTATATTACCCGTAGCATCTTTATGTATTGCTTCTAGCGGCTTGAGCTTGTTCTTTAGTACCTTCAACTTGAGAAATGCTGAGCGAGTTCTTTTTTATTTTCTGGCTTCAGCTCTTCACACTTTTTGTTACAATATTTTGTCTTCACCAGCAGCCCTTTGAAATCTTTTATTCAACT
Source organism: Elephantulus edwardii (assembly GCF_000299155.1). NCBI lineage: Eukaryota > Metazoa > Chordata > Mammalia > Macroscelidea > Macroscelididae > Elephantulus > Elephantulus edwardii. The sequence goes on along the minus strand of NW_006399782.1, from coordinate 21,780,666 downwards.
CTTCAAATTTCTCATTCCTTCACTTTGTTTTGGCTTCCCTATGTTCTACAGCAATATTCACAGTCTCTCCTGACATCCATCTTGATCTTTTCTTCCTCCTCTGTTCCTGTAATCACATTTTGCTTTCTTCATGGATAATATTTTTTTTCATAATAGCACGTACACATGTATTTTTTATTTTATATTGGTTTGCTTCCAAAGTTCATATACATTGTGTTTCACACGATTCTTCATTTACACTGTTTTGTACAATTATCCACATGCATTCTATTTTAGAAAATGAATCATCATTGGACTATGCCCATCCTTACCATGTCTTTTGAGGTCCCTGGTGAATCATTCTCATTTTCTTCGCCCCCTCTTTCCACCCACCAAATTGTATAGCCCTGTGATTTTGCCTCTACCCATTTTCACTCCTCTGCTCCCATCCCTTCCCCCTTGGGTTCCCGTACATGTTTTACTAGTTGTCCTTCTATTTTAGAATAATGGTCTTATGCAGTGTTTGCCCTTATGAGGCTGAGTTAGCTCACTCAGCATAATGCTTTCTGGTCTCTCCCAAGTAGTATATTTCAAAATCATTGGTCCTGAATTCTTTGTGGCATTCTATCATGTGTATGTATCACAATTTCCCAATCCATTCCATTGTGATTGGACACGTGGGTTGTTTCCATTTTCTTACAATGGTGAATAACACTGCCCAATTCTGATTTTCTTGGGGTATATTCCCAAAAGTTCAGGCTGGGTTTAGAAGGGGTTGTGGTACTAGAGATATTGTAGCTGATGTTAGACGGATCTTGGCTGAAAGCAGGGAATACCAGAGGAATGTCTATCTGTGTTTCATTGACTATGCAAAGGCATTTGACTGTGTAGATCATAACAAACTATGGCTGACTCTGAGAAGAATGGGAATCCCAGAACACTGGATCGTTCTAATGCGAAACTTATACTTGTACCAGGAGGCAGTCGTCAGAACAGAGCAAGGGAACACTGCATGGTTCAAAATTGCGAAGGGTTTACGCCAGGGATGCATCCTATCTCCATACCTTTTCAACCTATATGCAGAACAGATTATCCAGGAGGCTGGGCTCTATGAGGAGAAATGTGGGGTCAAGATTGGTGGACTATTTATCAACAATCTGCGTTATGCGGATGACACAACCCTGCTTAATGAAACTGAAGAGGACCTGAAGCAGCTGCTGCAGAGGGTCAAGGACTGCAGCCTACAATATGGATTGAGGCTCAATGTTAAGAAGACAAAGATTCTCACCACTGGACCAACTGGCAGCATCAGGATGGATGGTGAAAAGATTGAGATTGTACACAGCTTTAGTTTACTTGGCTCCATAGTCAACAGTCTTGGCACCAGCAGCCAGGAAATTAAAAGGCGCATTGCCATGGGAAAGTCTGCTGTTAGGGACCTCTCCAAAGTGCTGAAGAGCAATGGTGTCTCTTTGGAGACTAAGGTGCGTCTGATACAGGCCATGGTCTTCGCAATCACCTGTTATGCATCAGAGAGTTGGACAATGACCAAGGAGGATAGAAGAATTGATGCCTTTGAACTGTGGTGCTGGAGAAGAGTATTGAGAATACCATGGACTTCTAGGAAAACAAACAGATTTGTCCTGGAAAGGGTTAAACCGGGTGGCTCCTTGGAGGCAAGGATTCTGAGGCTCTGTCTAACATACTTTGGACATGTTGTGAGGAGAGACCGGTCCTTGGAGAGAGACATCATGCTTGGGAGGGTGGAGGGACAGCGCAGGAGAGGAAGGCCCTCTATGAAGTGGACTGATGCAGTGATTGGGATAATTGGGATGGGAGTGTCAGAGACAGTGCGATTGGCACAGGACAGAGTGGAGTTTCGGGCTATTGTACATAGGGTCGCTATGAGTCGCAGGCGACTCGATGGCACATAACAACAACAACAACATATTCCTAGTAGTGGAAAAGCTGGGTCATACAAAGTTTCTATGTTCAACTTTTTGAGGTAATGCAAAACTACTTTCCAGAATGGTTGTACTATTTTACAGTCACATCAACAGTGTATGAGAGATCCCACCCCTCCATTTCCTCTCCAACATTTATTGCTTGCTTCCCTGCTAAACTTTGCCACTACTACTGTGGTGGAATGGTATCTCATTGTGGTTTTGACTCTAATATCTCTTATTGCCAGTGATTTTGAGCATTTCTACATGTGTCTGTTGGCCACATGGATAATATTCTTGATATCATCCCATAGCCTTTCTGGTCTTCGTTGATTAGTGTTTGATGCCTCAAACTTGTTCTTGAGGTATTTTTTAAATTCAGGTGGGATAGACTAAAGGTAATATTTTGGTTTTTGTGGATTTGTCTTAATTTTCTTTAGCTTCAATTTGAACTTGCACATGCATAGTTGATGGTCTGTTCCACAGTCAGCACCTGGCCTGGTTTATACATCTGATATTATACTTTTCTAGTAGTTCTTTTCACAGATGTAATCCTCTGGTTCCTATGAGTCAGTCCATCAGGTGAGGTCCATATATATAGCCACTATTTATGTTTTTTATAAAAGGTGTTTGCAATAATTAAATAATTGATTATACAAAATCTGTCATTCTATCTCCAGCCTCATTTCTGTCACCAAGTCCATATTTTCCAACTACTGGTCCTTCCTTGTTCCCATATTTTGCATTATGGTCACCAATTAGTACTAATGACTCTTGGTTGCATGTTTGATCAATTTCAGACTGTAAAAGTTGGTATAAAGCTTCTATTTTTCTCCTCTTTGGCTTTAATTGTTGATGCATATATTTGAAAGATAGTGGTATTAACCAGTCTTCTGTGTAAGTGTACAGATGTTATTCTGTTATTCACAGCCCTGTACTTAAGGATGAATCTAGAATTGATCTTTTATGACTATGAATACAACTCAAATTTTCTTCAGCTCTTCATCCTCAGCATAGTAGATCATATGATTGTCTGAGTCAAATTGTCCTATGCATCTCAACTCACCAATGCCTACCTTGTATGTCAACTTTTATATGTTACATTACTTTTTTTAACAATGACCAATTTTCCTACATTCATACTTCATATGTTCCATGTTCCAGTTATTAGTAGCTGTTTGCAACTATTCCTCATTTTTTTATTTTTTAAAATGAAGGTACAGCCTAAAGTACTGTATCTAATCATCTAAGTGTGCTCTATTGTTCATAAGTTTTTCGATGGCATGCTATTTCAGAAGTGAATGGCCAATCCTTCTTGCTAGTCTGTCTTCATTTGGGAGCTCTACTTTAATACAACCTCTAACAGACAAGCATTGTACCCGAGTGAGCGCATAATAGACAAGTACACATCCACGTATCTAAGCTATTAACATAAACATGCAAGGACATTTTACTAATATAAAAGCTGACCGACAAATTTGGAAATGCCCTGTTGATCCTGTTGAATATAACCCAGTTTTGTTATATAAAATTGGCTATTCACATGGATCTCATCTGATTGATCCTTCCCCCCAGCACCACCCTCCTCAGAGGCCTCTAACTAACTCCTAATTTGATGGCTCAGGCTCCAGTCACTCCTGACTATAATCTGGGTACTCCCCAGAAAGATGGTAATCTGGGCCTCTGGGTTCCCTGGCATCCATCTGGGCATTATGACTCCAGGTGACTCCCAGCCCAGCCTGGCTCTGTATGCCTTCAGGCTCTACTCCTGGGCCTGTATCTGGGTATTCCAGCTACCCAGGAATATACTAATTCCAAGCAAACAATTATAAAAAAAGTATTTGATATAGTTGTGATAAATATTACTACTAATAAAAAGAGAGTTCAGTGTCTTTAAGAGAATTTATCAGAAGAAGTCAGGCCACAAAGGCAGAGCAGTAGGTAAAGAACTGGAGCTGGACTGAAATTGTTCAGAAGGTGGTTTGGGAGCTAATAAATGCTGTTAACTTCTCAGCCTTTTTTCCCCTGGAAGTTGAGTTCCCCAACCAACTTGATTTCTTATCTTTTACTTATCTTTTTGGACATTCAGTTGCCAATTCCTTTTTCCTGTTAAACAGGTGTTACAGTTGAATTATATGCATCCAGAGCATTTTAGGAAGGGCTAGTCCTTGGAAAGGAACTTCATGTTTGGAAAGGTATAGAATCAATAAAGGAGAGGAAGACTCAGTGAGGTGGGTTGACACAGTGACTGCTGCAATAGGCTCAAGTGTGTCCATTTGATAAGGATGGCACAGGATAGGACGGGCTTTAGATGTATTGTTCATAGGGTTGCTATGAATAGTTCTTGGCTCAATGGCACCTATCAACAAGAAGCAGGTCTCTGAAGAAAAGTACTTAATTACGGAATAATCCGAACTTATAAATAAAGGTGATCAAGTATAATATCAATATTTTGCATCATTAAGTGAGATTATTGAACAATTACTGCAGTGATATTTAATAATTGATTAAACTTATAGGTGAATTATCAGTAAGGAATTTTATACTGAATGACTCAGACTTAAAACACCTGATCAATCTTAACTTTACAGAGATACCTGGGTGTCTTTTGATGAAATAAGGAGCTCTGATGTTACATGTTAATTAGTAAGCACAAGGCTGGTGGTTCAAACCCACTAGCGTCTCCATGAGATAAAGTCTTTCTCCTCTGTTCTCCTTTTTTAGTAATGATTTACAGGCCAGGAAACCCAGTGGACAATTTCTATGTGTTGAAATAGACTTGACAGCATTGGGCTTGGTTCAATGGGATGTATTTGGAATTAGATGTTGTTGTTGTTATGTGCCATTTAAGTGGATAGACTCATAGCCAACCTTCCAGCAGGTTTTCAGAGGCTATGAATTACAAAGGAGATTATCCATCTTTCAACTCTCAGAGGAGCTGATGGATTTGAACCACCTGCCTTTAGATTGACTCCTTACCCACTAGGCCACCAGAGCTTCTCTGAAACTGGATAGAAACTCCTGTAATAACTCTTGCTAAATATTATACATGAACTGGTAATTAAGCCTTAGTTATAATTTATCAAGATACAAAATATATTGTGGTGGCATAGTAGATTAATCATTGAGCTGCTAACTAAAAGGTTGATGATTTGAATCTACTCTGTGGGAAAGAGTTGTGGCAATTTGTTTCTGTAAAATTTATAGCCTTGGAAAACCTAAAGGGCAGTTCTACTCTGTCTATAAGGTCACTATGAGTCAAAATTGACTTGATAGCAGTGGGTAAGATATCTGAGTGGGAAGTTTGTGTAAATAACACCACAGACTCTATAATCAGCAGGATATAATTGATCTATAAGAAAAATGTAGCAAACTCATGGTAAGAAAGATAAACAGAAGAGTTTTAGGTTAAATGAGACTCAAGAGCCATATCAACTCTATTCGAATGTAAGCAAACCAATTTTATCAAGACATTTATAGAACAATGGGGATTAAACACTTAACAGTGTTTGATTGTTTAAGAATTATTTTTCATGTGTAATAAAGGTATCATGCCATCTTTAAAGAAAACAATATTTTATATTTCAAAGGTACAGATGGATGAATTAATAAATGAATAGACTGAATTACTTATGAATAAACTTATATTGACATCTGAGATCTATTTTAAAAGTCAACTAGCCAGATGGAAGATGGTAGTGGACATACTACCGTCTAGGAATCTTGGATTGAGGAATAGATGAAACTAAACTGGACATGTTGTTGAAGCTGATTGATGATCACAATAGGTTTCTTTATACTTTATTTCTATTCTTGTGGTTTTAAAATTTTTTTATAATAAAATTAGTACCCTGAAGTCTGCTTTACAGGTCCATATCAAGATTTAGAGCCAGATACATAAATGGCTGCTGTTATACATGGGAAAGAGATTGAGTTTTCAAAATGAAAGATATTTAAAATTTCCTATTATTCTGTGGCCATCATGTGACTAAATATAGACCAATGGTATGTGACTGTGTGTATGTACATTTCACTTGGATCTACAATCAACACCTATGTTAGAAGCAGTTAAAAATTTAAAAATAATGCGTTACTTTGGGCAAACATACTGTCAAGGACTTTTTTAAAGTTCTGAACAACAAGGATGCCGGTTTAAAAATCAAGCTGCAGGGAGCTCTGGTGGCCTAGTGGCAAGAAGCTGCACTGCAATCCCAGAAGTACGCAGTTTGAATCCACCAGGTGCTCTGCTGGAGAAGGAGGGGCAATCTCCTTCTGTACCAGTCAGATCCAATTTGACAGTACACACACACACACACACACACTAAAATAAAATTTAAAAATTTCTTAAAATGTATGTGAAAATCTCCATAATAGTCTATGTGTTTCCTACTGCCAAAGGGGCCCTTTAGAGTAGTGAGAGAAGATCTTTACCCTGAAACCCACAGCTTCCCTTTTCAGCAGGAAGTAGCTAAGAGAATACGCCATCCCCTTTTCCTTATGAATCAGGGTGAAGTCTCTCTCAGGGAGGAGTGATAGGGAATGGCAAAGGACACACTGACAAAGAAGATTAATCAGAACTGGCTTTGACAAGCACTGTGGCATTTGGACAAGAACAAACTGGGAGGAGGGTAGAGAGAATAGTACAACAATGAATGAATGGAAACCCAAAAATCTCTGTAAATGTTTATGAAAATTAATAAAATATAGAAAAAAAATTAAAAAAAATGTATGTGAAAGTTGGACACTGAATAAGGAAACCTGAAAAAGAATTGATGCCCTTGAATTATAATGTTGACTAAGAATATTAAATATATCTGCCAAAAGAACAAAGAAATCTATCTTGGAGGGAGTGCAACCAGGATGCTGCTCAAAGGCAAGGATGGTGTAACTTTGTCATACCTTAGGCACATTGTCAAGAGGTCCCAGTACTTGCAAAAAAGTCATCATTACTGGGAATAGGAGCGGGTCAGTGTAAGAGAAGATCCTCAATGAGATGACTTGACACAGCGATTGCAGCAGTTCACCTGAGCCTGTGAAGATTGTGATGACACAGCATAGCAAGGTTCAGATAGGTGGTATGTAGGGTCGGTATAAGTTGTAGTCTTCTCAATGGAACCTAACAACAACAAAATTAATCATTATTCTGTGGCCAGTACGTTGCTGAATGTGGTACAGTGGTGTATGGGTATGTGTATGTGTGTGTATTTTGACCAAACTGTGCAGAAGTATAGAATCCATGTTCTTCAAACAGACTGAAAATATCTATTACTTTCTGAACTAGTTGTGCTGTTTGTAGTTTTTGTCCATCCGTATGAAAAAAAAAAAAGACTTCTTTATTTACCCTTATTGAATTTTAAAGAGATTTTCACCTTTTAAGAAGAAATGAGTGTTTGGTATTAGAGATTCAATAATAACCTTAGGATCTTTCCTTATCATGTTTTTTCTTGGTCAGTGATTTTGAAAAGGATTATATCTAAAAAAAACAAAACAAAACAAGCAAACCAACAAAAAAAATACAACCCAACGCTGGAGAAGCTCAATATCAGCTGTGAAAACAAGGCCAGCAGCTGATTGTGGAACAGACCACCAGCTACTCACATGCAAGTTCAAGCTGAAGCTGAGGAAAATTAAACCGAATCCACAGGAACCAAAATATGACTTTGAGTCCATCCCACCTGAATTTCTGAACCATCTCAGGAACAGGTTTGAGGCCTTGAATACTAATGAGTGAAGACCTGATGAGTTGTGGGAGGATGTCAAATGTATCATCTAGGAAGAGTGCAGACGGTCATTACAAAGACAGAAGAGGAAGAAAAAACAAAAATGGATGTCAGAAGAAACTCTGAAGATTGCACTGGAGCGTAGAGAAGCCAAAGCACAAGGAAGAATTCAAGATACTAAAGAGCTGAACAGAAGATTCCAAAAGGCAGCATGGGATGACGAAGCAAAATATTACAATGAAATGTGCAAGGAGCTGGAGTCGGAAAATCAAATGGGCCAAACTCACTCAGCATTTCTTAAGCTCAAGGAACTGAAGAACAAATTTAAACCTCGAGTTGCTATAATCAAGGATGCTTTAGGCAGCATATTAAATGACCCAGGAAGTATTAAAAGAAGATGGAAAGAATATACTGAGTCACTGTATCAAAAGGAACTGGCAGACACAGAAGAATTTAATGAAATCACATATGAGCAAGAGCCTATGGTGATGAAGGAGGAAGTTCAAGCTGCTTTGAAGGAAATAGCAAAAAATAAGGCCCCAGGAATAGATGGTATACCAACTGACATATTTCAGCTAACAGATGCTGCCCTGGATGTGCTCACCAAGTTGTGCCAAGAAATCTGCAGAATAACCACTTGGCCAACTGACTGGAAGAGATCTTTATTTGTTCCCATTCCAAAGAAGGGTGACCCAACAGAGTGTGGAAACTACAGAACGATATCATTGATTTCACATGCAAGCAAGATCCTACTGAAATTATCCAAAAACAACTGGAACAGCACATCAGCAGAGAATTGCCAGAAGTCTAGGCTGGGTTTAGAAGGGGTCGTGGTACTAGGGATATTGTAGCTGATGTTAGATGGATCTTAGCTGAAAGCAGGGAATACCAGAAGAATGTCTATCTGTGTTTCATTGATTATGCAAAGGCATTTGACTGTGTGGATCATAACAATCTGTGGCTGACTCTGAGAAGAATGGGAATCCCAGAACACTTGATCATTCTAATGTGAAACCAATACTTGGACCAAGAAGCAGTCCTCAGAACAGAGCAAGGAAACACTGCATGGTCAAAATTGGGAAAGGTGTACGCCAGGGATGTGTCCTATTTCCATACCTTTTCAACGTGCCTGCAGAACAGATTATCTGAGATTCTGGGCTCTATGAGGAGAAGGGTGGCGTCAGGATTGTTGGAAGATCTATTAACATTCTGCGTTATGCAGATGACACAACCCTGCTTGCTGAAACTGAGGAGGACCTGAAATGCTTGCTGCAGAGGGTGAAGGACAGCAGCCTTCAGTATAGATTGAAGCTCAACATCAAGAAGATAAAGATTCTCAACACTGGACCAAATGGCAGCATCAGGATGGATGGTGAAGAGATTGAGATTGTTAACAACTTTAGTCTTCTTGGCTCCATGGTCAACACTCTTGGCACCAGTAGCCAGGAAATAAAAAAACATATTGTGATGGGAAAGTCTGCTGTTAGGGACCTCTTCAGGATACTGAAAAGCAATGGTGTCACTCTGGAGACTAAGGTGCGTCTGATACAGGCTATGTGGTCTTTGCAATCACTTGTTATGCATCAGAGAGTTGGACAGTGACAAAGGTGGATAGAAGGAGAATTGGTGCCTTTGAGCTGTGGTACTGGATTAGAGTATTGAATGTACCCTGGACTGCCAAGAAAACAGATTCATCCTGGTGAAGGTTAAACCATGCTGCTCCTTGAAGGCAAGGATTCTGAGGCTTCGTCTGACATACTTTGGACATGTTGTAAGGAGGGAGAGGTCCTTGGAGAGGGACATCATGATTGGGAGGGTGGAGGGATGGCTCAGAAGGGAAAAACCCTCTATGAGGAGGATTGATTCAGTGACTAGGGTAATCGGGATGGGTGTGTCAGAGGCAATGAGATTGGCACAGGATAGAGCAGGGTTTAGGGCTATTGTACATAGGGTCGCTATGAGTCACAAGAGACTCGATGGCACATAACAACAACAACAACATAATTAAAATGAGAAAGATTTGTCCAACAATCACTTTAAACTCCATTGAGATAAAGTGGCATTTTGCTTGGTGACTTTTCTTGCCTCCTTCTTTTGTCTGGTGAAGGTTGATTTTGTTAAGCTTTGGTGAACTTTAGCGTATCATTCTTGCTCTGTTCAATTGATTTTTTAAAATGTTCCCCTAACAGGTAAATGTAACCTTTTTAATAAATTAAATACACACCAGAAATTTTATCTTTCTTTTCTTCTCCTCATACTTAAAACAAAGACAGATATATTAATTTTGCAATAAAATCAATGCCAGAATCCAGAAATTCTTTTTCTGTAGGTTACTTTTTCCTCAGTTCATACTTAGGTATAGTTTAACACTGAGGCTCACATAATTTCACATATCATTTTATGTCTTTTGTAATTTGTGAAAAGAATCCAAGTATATTATGCTCTAAATTGGCAAAATGTTTGGTATATTAAGTATGCACATACAAATACTCTTTCTCTTGGTTTGACAGACACTATATAAAGAAAGTCGAGAATCATGTTTTTATGTGGTGGATGCGGAAGTATCAACACATGATGTCCCCTACCATGATTACTTTTATACTTTGAACCGATACTGTATCATCCGATCTTCAAAACAGAAATGCAGGCTAAGGTGAGCTGTGGTAAATGAGTGTGTTCACCAAGATAAGCTAGATTATGCTTTTGTGACTTATGGATCCTGGGGGGGGGGGGAACAAAGCTTGCTTTCTTGGCCAAGTTACACACCCAAAAGTGGTGAGCCTAGGAGTGAGGCTTCTTATCAAGGCCCTGATCCAGTGAAGGTATTGATATCTGTGTACTGCACAATCTGTAACAATATTTCAGTTGCTACAGAAAGAAAATGCTGAAGAACTGTATTTCAGTTCATGGTCCATGGCCCTTTGGCCAGAACTATTCACATGACCCTATCAAATGGTAGAGGGCTGGATGTCCTTGTGTGTATCAGTGTAGAATTCTCACCCTGTGTGTGGGAGATCTCAGCTCAGTTGCTGATGAATGTACTTCATGGTGTGGCCACCTCCCTTCTGTCAGTGGTAGCTTGCTGTTGCTATGATGCTGAGGAGGTTTGAGTGGTCTCAGCAGTGAGATTCACAGACTGATTATGAGGATGATGCAGGACTGGTGGCATTTTGTTCTTTTGTGTATGGGTTACCCTGGGTTGAAGATGCAATCAGTGGTGGCTAACAAGAAGGTAGAAAGCAGTAAATGGCTCTGCTGTCGTGAGAATTGCTGGTATATTGAAGACAGTGATGGGCAGTCATCTTACTCTAGCCCAACTTATGTAGTTATTTTCAACTAATTTTTGATTACTAGATATTTTTCATACAAGGCATTTAGAAAATCTAGAATTTACTTTGAAACTGTTTCTGTTTAGGAAAAAGAAATCAAGACTAGAAACAGATGAAATAAAAATTGATTAAGTTGTTGAAGTTCTATATAATGTTTTAAAGAAATTACCAGGAAATGAATTTCCTTTTAGAATTTCAGTGACTTTAACTTTTTTTGTGGTTTTCCACTGAAAATGTTTGTGTGTAAAACCTTACATGTAATTGCAATATCAATGTAACTAGTCTGTTCTTTAAACATATGTTCTTAATGCATACATCACCTTTCCCCCTTCCTATCCTATTAGAGTTTCCACAGATGTGAAATATAGAAAACAACCCTGGGGTCTTATAAAATCTTTAATTGAGAAGAATTCCTGGAATTCACTGGCGGATTATTTTAAGCAGCTTGGTTTGTAAATTTTAAAAACTTTATCTACTTTTGTAAAAATAGCCTCTAATAGCATAGTGGATTGTCCATTTGGATTCATAGCAAGGGCTATTAGATAACTTTGGAATAACTTCCATCGATGAGGTTCTAAATGTATTAGAAGTATCTTACTCTATTATTTGTGGAACTTTAAATATTTATCTACCTAACAAATACTTTTATAGTACATACTATTATTATATGTATATTATAAATACTACCTCATAACAACCCTCTGAGGTAGGTAGTATTATTGATGTTTTGCATTTTAATAGAGAGGAAATTGAGACACAGAAAAGTTAAGTGGCAAAAAAAAAAAAAGAAAAGTTAAGTGGCTTGCCCAAGATAACATAGCTAGCAGCCATCATCTTCCCTGTCCCTGCAAAAAGGCAAAGCTGAGTACAGGGAGGGACTGCATAACCTGGTCACAAAAATAGACTCATGTTTACTAAATTTTGGAAGGCCTTTGAGCCTCTACTTTGCTTATTAGATGCAATTCATTTAAAAGGCATCTTGTGCATGTATGGAGTTGGTGGAGGCAAGTACTGATGTTGACTGGAGATAAGTGATATTCTTCTGTTTAGATACTTCTTAAAATATACACGATGAACCTATATCTGTGTAAGCATAATTAATTTTAGAGAAAAGTTGGCATTCAGTCTGCTTGGAGTGTTTAAGGCCATATTAAAACAAACTCAAACTCATTGCCAACAAATTAGAAATGACTCATAGCAGACACTCCAGCAGGTTTTTAGAGGCTGTAAATCACCCAGGAGGAGATTGCCCATCTGTCTTCCCAAGAGTGTCTGGTAGATTTGAACTGCCAGAGAGGGACCTCCTATGGATTAGCAGTGCAGCTCTCTAGGAACTCTTCACTAGAGCTCAAAGCCTTATTAGCTAGTGAGTCTTTATTTTCCTTGCTTTTCTCTCTCTGGCTATTTCATCATTAAACTCCTAATAAGGAGGAGAGAGGATGAAACTCAGAAATTAGCTTGGCCACTGGATAATGAGCTGCTAATAAAAAAAGTCTGGTGAGGGAAAAGTTTGAAACAAATTATAAAAATGAGGTTTTTAGGTTGTTTGAGTATTTTCTTTTTTAAAAAATTAATTTTAATGAAAATTTACAGAGACTGCGTATTTTCTTTACTCATGTTTCTTTTCTTGCAAACCCACGTGGGAATTTAGAACTATCATTCATGTCACATGCTATGGGCATGCTATCAGGAGGGGCCGTTTCTAGGAGAAAATACCATGTCTGATGAAGGAGAGGGTCAGTGAAAGAGAGGAAGACTCTTGAAAATAAGGATTGGCCTGATGCAGGATCAAATAGCTTTTTGTTCATTTGTACATAAGGTCACTCTGAGTCAGAGCTGACTTGATGGCATGCAGCAACAATAACAACACATTCTGTTCCTTCCTTTGAGGTTGGTGGTGAAGGGCTATGACCTACCTTGGAAGTTCTTCTAGTAATTCAGTCCAAGTGGGCATCCTGTTGTGTCCATAACTGAAATAGTTACTTTAATATTTAATATAGCATATAGCAAATTGTTCTCTAATTATTCCATCATTTATTAATACAGTTGATTCTTCCTAGAAAAATAAAACCGCATCATGGAGTTTTTGTACTCTCTAAAGCTTTTTGTTAATAGTAAGACTTGAATTTAGGCCATAAGAACCTATGGAATAGTGAAAATAAGTTAAGACTTTAAAAACAAACAAACAACAAAAAAATCAAACATGGAATAAAACAATGAAAAAGCTTTTGTATCTTGTTGAGAAGGTGCTCTCCTATCTAAATAAAGATTATTTTTTATTTCCTTTTTAGAATCAGATTTGTTAATGGAAGAATCCATATCAAGCCAGTCTATTGAAGATCCTGCAAAACTTAGTGGGCTACGAAGGCGAAGGAGAACATTCAACCGAACGACAGAAATTGTTCCTAAACTGTCTTCTCAGCGGTCTTCCGGAGATTTGGGCTTAGATGTCAAAGGGGATATTACAGGTAGCTATAAAACTGAGATGAAGGATGTTTTGTTTAGTTTTATAAGCAGAATATGCCTCTTGTATATGTTATTGTTAGATGTCATAGAGTTGACTATGGCTTATGATGACCCTGTGTTCTACAGATACGGAGTTTACCCCATCTGTACCATCCTCAGGATCTGTGTCATGGGCAAACCCTCTGTGATAGTCACTGTGTCAATAATTATTGAGGCTCTTCCTCTCTTTCTCTGATCCTCTACTTTCCCCAGCATGAACATCTCTCTCCAAGGACTAGTTCATCCTGAAAATATGCCTGAAGTGAGACAAAGTTTCACCATTCCTTTGCATCTGGAAGTTGGTTAGAAAATGAATAAGGATGGTAGAAGAATAATTGATGCCTTTGAACTGTGATGTTGACAGAGAGTATTAAATAGATCACAGACTACCAAAAGAAAACAAATCTGTCTTGAAGGAAGGGCAACCAGAGTTCTCCTTATAGGCAAGGATGGTGAAACTTTGTTTTCTTGTATCTAAGCCAGAACAACTAGGAGCCTTTCCTTTCTTCCCTTTATTATAATATTCATCAAATGCTAACTTATTAAAGATATTGTTGTTATGTGCTGTTAAGCCAGCTACACTTATAGTGACCCTATGTGCGATAGTACTGTATCCTGCCCTATCCTGAGCCAAACTCACTGCCTCTGACCTACCTACCCCCATTACCCCAGTTACTGTGCCAATATTGACACATAAATCTAAAACATCAGTTCAAAATGGCATGTATATGATTCCTAGATATATTTTATTTGACCCACTCATCTCATTGCCATCAAGTTTGAACTCATAACTAACACTTCTGCAGGTTTTTGGGAGGCTGTAAATCACACAAGAGTACATGACACATCTTTCTCCTGTAAACCCATTGGTGGATTTGAACCACCAGAAAGGGACCGCCTGTGGGTTAGCAGTGCAGCTCCCTATGGACCACACCACCAGAGCTCCTGTATTTGGCACACAGGGTATTTTTAAAACGGAACATTTTTTATTATATATTGTATTGTTTTTGTTGTTATATGCTGTCAAGTCAAACCTCACTCTTTGCTGACCCTTCCAGCAGGTTTTCAGAGGCTGTAGATCGCACAGGAAGAGGTTGTCACCTTTCTCTGACAAAGTTGCTGGTTGTTTAAAAGCACTTGCCTTTTAGGCTGGCAGTGCATCTCCTTACCCACTAAATATATGTAAAAGTTCTGACAGTCCTGAGTCCAAATCTTTTCATTGCAACAGTTTCTGGAGCTCATAGCAGTTGCCTGGTCGACCAAATGTTTACCACAGTTCTGACCATTCTCTCTGGTCTGCTCTGCTCCTGGGATTATGCTTTCTGCTGGCATTTGTGGAAAGTTGAGCTCTACTTTGAATTTTACAAAATGGTTTCACAGTAATGAATTACATTAGTCATTTTTAACTGATGTTATAAAACAAATACCCATGAATAGAATAATTGAATGAAAATACAATATGACTTGTATATTCTATCTGATTAAAAAATGAAACTAACGAAATTTTGTACTTTCAATACTAGACACTGTCAGAGCCAGCTAAACAAAATTGAAGAGATGAAATTTGACTTTAGTTATCCCTATTCTAAGTTTTGGTGACATCTTTCTTGAATTTTCTGTTCTCTCCATCTCAAGAGACATAAAATTATCATACCTTCTCATTCTCCAATTTTTTTTTACAAAGTTTAACAATTTATATTTTCTTCTAAAACAGAGATTTTGTTTTCCCAGTCTCAATATATTTCTTAAATATCAGAACGTGACCACATATGATACACAGCAATTTCCACTGTCAATATAAAATAGATTGGTTACCACTGCTGTGTAGTAGGTTTTGAAGTCAGGGAGTGCTATGCCTCCAACTTCATTTTTGTTTCTCAGAAGTGTTTTGCTTCTTCAAGGTCTCTTGTCTTTCCAAATAAATTTGATCATTTCTCTTTCAATCTCCTTGAAAAATGAATTTGGTATCTTGATTGGGATTGCATTTGAACATGTAAATTGCCTTTGGTAGGATTGTCATTTTCACCATATTGAGTCTTCCTATCCATGAACAGGACGCATTTTTCCATTTCTTTAGGTCTTTTATTGTGTCTTTCGGAAATACTCTGTAGTTTTCTTTGTATAGGTGTCTTGTATCTTTAGTTACTTTCACTCCCAAGTATCTCAGTTTGTGGTTGGCTATTTTAAATGGTATTGCTTTCTCTATTTCCACCTCTGAGTTCTCTTTGTTACTGTAGAGGAATCTTACTGATTTTTGAATATTGATCTTAAATCTTGCCACTCTACTAAATTGGCCTATTAACTCTAACAGTTTTTTTGTTGAGTCATTGGGGTTTTCTGTGTATACTATCATAACATCTGCATATAGTGACAGTTTAACCATTTCTTTGCTGATCCGGGTGCCTTTTATTTCCGTCTCTTGTCGTATTGTCCTAGCAAGCACTTCCAATACAATATTGAAAAGAAGTGTTGACACTGGCCATCCTTGTCTGATCCCTGTTTGCAAGGATAATGTTTTTAGTCTTTCTCCATTGAGAATGAGGTTGGCTTTGGTTTTGCATATATACTTTTCACCATGTTGAGGAAATTTCCTTCTATTCCAATTTTGCTGAGTGTCTTTATCAGGAAGGGTTGTTGGATTTTGTCAAATGTCTTTTCTGTAATGGAATACTATGCAGCATGCAGGAGCAATAACTTTGTAAATTATTACCTAACTTGGGAGGGAATGGAGAGCATTATGCTGAGTGAATTAACTCAGTCCCATAAGGATAAATATTGTATAAGAACATTATTAGGATTCTGGAGGGGGGGGAGAGGCTGAAACCAGAATGATGTGGATGTAGAGCGGGAAGAGGGGATTAATCATTAGATTGTACAATTTGATGGGTGGGGGGGGTGAGGGAAATGGAAAGAATTTGTTCTAATTTGTATTGGAATTTTGTAAATAAACTAGTAAAAAAAAGGATAAATTATAACAGCAATAAGAAGAAACCATTTTACTGGTCATATAATTAACTACAAAGCCTATCCTTCTAGTGTTTTGCCATTAAAAAGAAAAATTACCAACATTGTTTAATTGAGATATAATGCTGAACTTTACCAAATGAATGCTGTGAAATAGCAAAACAACTGTATAATTCTATCTCCTTTTTTTCTGTTGAAGAGGTAATTTATATTAATTATCTTCTTAATACTGAAATATTTTTGCATTCCTGGAATAAACCTGTTTTGTAGGCTGAAAAAAAAAAGATTGTATTCATATCTAAGATATTTTAATCTTCCTTTAATTTATAAAATTTTGAGTAAAGACCTCAGAAAAAGCTGATGTATAATATACAGGCATTCATCTTTGTTACTGAAGAGTTCTGGGCAATTTTTAAATAACCCAATTTATATATTAGCATTTCAGTAAATTGAATATGCTTGTATTTCTGTATCAATATTTTAAAATTTCCTTCTAAGACATATCTTAGTGTGAACATGTTTAACCATTATTTAAGATTAATGACTGTAAATTTCAAAAGTTTGGACATCAATAAACAGGTCAGAAATGTTTTCATTTTTGAAAAGTAAAATGTTATACATAAACCAAATTCAAATACTTACAGAGCTAGTACTTAGCTAGAGATTATAGTTTATTGGATTGCCTATTTTTTAATATATTAACTTGTAATTTAGGCCAAATTTGAAAGATTAATGTAGCTTTAACTTTTTAAGATTTGCTTCATTCTACTCAGTGTACCAGGAATCAACAAGAGGTTCATGAAGCTCATCCTAAATCTCTTTTTAAATAAATAATTATAAAAAATTATAGTTCTTTTCAAATGATATTAACTATTATAATTCTGATTTTTATACTAGTGCAATGGTTTTGGTTTGGTTTTCTTTTACTTCTTCTAATTTTTCTGTATTCTGTGCCCCTCCTTTTTTTCCTTAGAAAAGAAAAAAGAAATAGAAAGCTATTACACTACTCTTATTGTGGTCATGAGTATTTTGTAAGTATTTGTTTTAATGCTTATTTGATGTGTCTATCTTTCAAGCCGTTCAAAAAAGACTTGAGTGGAATGATATATTCTTGGTCAGAAATTTGCTAATATTTTACTTTTGTTTCTGCAGAACAGAAATATCTTATGCTTCAGTCTGATAGTTTTTTATACATAAATGATATTCATAATTGAGAAATTTAAGGTAGTACAAAGTATATATTTTAAAAAGTATGTATATATTTAAAATAATCTATTTTCTGTCATAGGTTTTTGTGGGAAGTTCCATAAACCCAAATTGATTATTTATTTCTATAACTGTAACTTACTGCTGTTGAGTCACAACCAACTTATAGCTGACTCTCCATTGGGTTTCTGAGGCTGTTAATTGCACGGTAGGAGGTTGTCAGTCTTTCTTCCTTGGGACTGCTGGTGTATTCAAACTGTCAGAGAGGCATGGCCTTTGGGTTAGGAGCACAATTCCCTAAGGACTAAGCCACTGGAGCTCCTTATTTATATATATAGGCAAATTAGTCACTACAATATGATTTTATTCAATATACTTGATAAGAACAGTAGTGCTTAACTTTTACAGTTAGAATCATAGGAGGATCTTGCTGAACCTCCCTAACACCAAACCCCATCCCAGAGATTAACTGAGTAGGCCTTAAATAGGAATCATGAATCAATATCTTAAAACACATATTCCAAGTTTCTGACTTAGTGATACATCCTGGGTTTTAGTAAAGTTTTTATAAAAGCTATTTTTTATTATTATAGGTTTCAGAATATGGATTTTTTTTTCCTTTTCAGAGTCTGATAAATCAGTTTACTATAGCTATTTTGTATTAAATATTATTTGTATTACTTACAGAAAGTTTATCTCAGATGTTGAAATACTCCGTTTCAATGCCATAATAATTTTGTGAGTTTGATTTTCTTGCTGGTGCCACCTTTCTTTCTTTCTCTCTCTCTTCCCTCTCCCCTTTACCCTGTTCCCTCTCCCTTTCCTCCCCACCCCTCCCCTCCCCTCTCTCGCTCTTTCTCTTCTGATAAAGAACACTACATGCATTTTTAAGGGTAAATCAATATTTTCAAAGAAGACATAAATGAAAACTATGATACTTACTTATATATTAGTACATATTTATGTTGTTGTTCTGTACCGAGTTGGACCCGACCCATAGCTGACTCTTGAGTTGGAAACAACTTGTAGCTTCCAGTGGGTTTTCAGAGGCAGTTAATTTCACGGGAGGAGATCGCCTGACCTTCTCCATCAGAGCAGCTGGTGGCCTTGAACCACATGCCTTTGGGTTTGCAATGCAGCTTCTAGCCATTAGGCTACCAGTGCTCCCTCACATCTATAACAAGTTATATATCTGCTCATTTGAAAGCCTGCTGTGAAATCAATAGAATAAGTTCCTTTAAACTTACAACATTTTACATATGTTACAATTAATGTATATAAGGGATCTGGTACTACCTTTATTCCAAACTGAAGAAGAAAATTTTGATGAATTGTATTTCTTTTTGTTTGTTCACTTGGAGTAAAGAGGCATATCTAAGATCAACTTCATATTGATCTTCTTTTCCTGTCTGAAATACAACATTATTGGTACGTAATTGTATAAACTAAAGGCATCCAAAGGCTTCTAAACTGGTAATTGTCACGTCAAGGAGCTCTAATGACTTAGTGGATAAGGAGTTGTATTGCTAACTCAAAGCCAAAAGGTTTGAAACTACCAGCTGCTCCTCAGGAGAGAGGTGAAAAATCTCCTTCCATGTCATTTACAGCCCCTGGAAACCTGCTGGAGGATAATAATAACTGGAAAGCAGTTTAGCTAGTCTACATATTGAAGATTTTGCAAGTGTATTCTATATTATGGGTGATTTAGATCTGGTTAAGAGTGAATTAACCAGGTGTGGTTTCCTCTACCTAGTTTGCTATTGCTAGTTTTGTTGAATGTGACATTATTTATGAAGCTGTCGAAGATAGAATATGCTGCTCAATCATTTTACCGTCTCCACGTCCAAGAAGAGAAATCGCTGAAGTAAGTCTTTCTCCTCCTCCAACCTACTCTCATTATATGATTTCAATAATTCTTCAGCTAGAGAGATTTTATATCCAATTTTAGAGATTTTTATCCACCTGTAGTAGTCATAAACTCCTTGTTTGTATTTGCTCCTTTAACTTTATGTTTTATTTGCAAATTTATGAGGACACTGGATTTCTGGAGATGAAAGCTCAGAAAACTGCTGTCTTGATTTTTATTTTTGTGTGTTTGTAAATAATTACCGTTTTCAGTTTTTATCTTTTGCTGTTTTTTCCTACTAGTTTATTTACAAAATTCAAATATAAATTTGATCAAATTCTTTCATTTTCCCTCATCTCCCCCATCCATCAAATTGTGCAACCCAATGATTAATTCCCGTCTCCCTCTGCATATCCACATCCCTCTGCTTCCAACCTCTCCCACCTCTCCTGGATCCTTATACTCATTCTACAATAACAGTTTTGTACAATATTTATCCCTGTGGACTCAGTTAGTGCACGCAACATAACGCTTTCCAGTCCCTCTCAAGTTAGGAAATAATTTACAAAGTTATTGCTCCTGTGTGCTGCATAGTAGTCCATAGTGTGAATGTACCATAATTTCTCAATCCATTCGATTGTGGTTGGACATTTGGGCTGTTTCCATGTTCTTGAGATGGTGAATAATGCTGCTGTAATATTCTCAGGGTATATTCCAAGTAGTGGAATAACTGGGTCATATGGAATTTCTATGTTCAGCTTTTTGAGGAAGCACCAAACTGCCTTCCAGAATGGTTGCACCATTTTATAATCCCACCAACAATGTGTAAGAGTTTCTTTCTCACCACATCCTCTCCAACATCTATTGCTTGTTGTCTTGATTTTGAAGATGGTATTCTCGCACAGTGCCCTGATGGTGTAGTATTTAGTCTCAGCTGCTAACATGCAGAAGGTCAGCAGTGTGAAAGCACCACCTATTGCACGAGAGAAATACATGGCCGTTTGCTTCCATGAAGATTTCTTTAAAAGTAAATGATGTATATAAATCTAAAATTTTTTATAATAATAATAATAAAGAATAGTTAATAATAAAAATATTTCTAACCTAGGAAACCAGGTGGGACAGTGCTATTCTGTCCTACAGAATCATTATGACTTGGCAATGAGTATTGTTTTTCTTTTGGGTTTGTATTGTTCTTGCAGTTTAGCCTCTGATATGGTGTCAAGAGCAGAAAATACTCAAAAGAATAAAGATCATGCTCATCGTTTAAAAGGAGTGCTCCGAGATTCCATAGTGATGCTTGAACAGGTAGGCAATTTCATGTGCCACATTACTCAGGACTTTTATGCAGCTATGATTGTTCATATGGCTTTGAGAAAATATTTTATTGTATCATTTTGTGAAGTAATTCTCCTCCTTGAGGAAACTACCCTTGCTAGTTTCTGTGTTATGAGATATATATATATATATCTAGTAGTTATTTTTAAACTTTTTTACAGATTAGGAATATATCATGCACTATTGTTTAGCATATATTTTTATTAATAGTATATGTAATATTAGTAAAATATGTTTCAAAATATTTCATATCAGTATATGTATACATCAGTATTTTTAGTGATACTTCTAGAGAAGATTTTATGCATGATATTAAATTTTTTTTAATGGAAATGATAGTACTGTATACACTAACTACCTTGCTTCTTTCTATTAACAGTATATCTTGGGTATATGTATACATCAGTATTTTTAGTGATACTTCTTTCTTATAATTTCTGCATTGATTTAAATTTTTTTTTAATGGAAATGATAGTACTGTATGCACTAACTACCTTGCTTCTTTCTATTAACAGTATATCTTGGAGAAATTTCTATATCAGTATGTAAAGTGATTCCTCATTCTTTTAATAGCTGAATAGAATTCAATTATATAGAATAAATGTTTTATAATTATTTTTATGACCTTTCTATAGAATAATGACTGTGTAGGCTATTTCTCATTTTGTTTTTAATTAACATTAACTCTTGAACATAATAACGTCATCAATATGTGATGCTCATTTGCTTGCTCCAAAACTAAAGATGCCCTTTGAAGAAGAAAGATTATTTTTCCACATTATGAACATAATACATGCTCATTTTTCAAAACTTAGGAAATTTAAAAAATAGAGAATGATAGAGGCTAGTTTACCTGGAGTTGTAGAATTCAAGCACAGTATTTTAATAATTTTAATAAAGAAAGCTTGCTTTTTTCAATAATTCAATAAATTTTTAAAATTAGTGTTTGTTGTTTAATGAGATTATTGTTGAGCATACCTATTGAGTTAGTTGTGGTAATTTATTGATAAGGAGTTGCGCTGTTAACCTAAAGGCACGGAGTTTTGAACTCAAACTCACCAGCTGTGCTGCAGAAGAAAGATGGGCAATCTCTTCCTATAGTTTAATTGCCTCTGAAAGCCTGTGGAAGGTTCAGCTATGAGTTGGTTCCTAGTTGACAGTACATAACAATAACAACAACAACACTATGGTATTATGTGGTTACTGAAAGGCACCCTTCAGTTAAGACACTCCATCCATGCACATTATCTGTGTATCCTCTCCCTTTCTCAGCAAGGAATATATTATTAGAGATGCTCACTTTTCGCTTTGTCTTTTCCACCCAACTTCCTCTGACTCTCACCTGATGACTCTGCCTTACAGGGTAAAGAAACCTGCAGATAAGACCTCCAGCCTGTGTTTCCTGATATCCATCTGCCTTCTTCAGCCTTCCCTTCTGCATTCAGTCAAATCATTAGCATCCACATAGTTGGGCTTGCCTTATTATAGCTTATAGAAAAAAGGGGTGGTGGTGCTGTTAGAGAACCTAGCTGTTAATCACAAAGTCAGTGGCTCAAACCCAACACCTACTCCTCAAGAAAAGAATGAAACCTTCTGCTTCCATAAACATTTACAGTTTTGGAAACCTTATGGGGCAGTTCTACTCTGTCCTGTCAGTTTCAATGTGTTGGAATTGATTCAAAGGTAGTAAATTTTTGTTGGTTGTTGTTAGGTGCCGTTGAGTCGTAGAAGACTCATAAGGACCCTATGAACAAAAGAACCATTCCTGGACTTTCTGGAGGCAAGCCAATTCGGAAGTGGATGCCACTCCTGCTTCCAGGCTTGTTTTAATTGGGAAGCTCCACCAAACACTGTCCGCCATGGGTAACCAGTATCACATTTGGCACATCAGTGTCACAGTGTTTAGCATCACAGCGACCATGAGTTACCTCTGCATAGCAATGCACAGACTAGTGCTATACCACCTAGAAAAATGTTTGACAAAAAAATCCCTATTTGAACCAGGCCTGAGTGCTACAGATTAAAATCATCCACCTTGGGCTTGGTAGCATAACTTTCTGTCCACTAGGCCAACGTAGCTCTCTCTATGTTTTCGTTGTTATTGTTGTTAGGTGCCGTTGAGTCATAGATGACTCATAGAGACCCTATGAACGAAAGACCTGAGCACTGTTCATAGTGGTTTTATTATTATTATTATAACTCTATATTGCTTACATCTTCCATTAACTGCTTTTACTCTTTCTTTATAGTTATGGTCCTTCAAAGATTTGTCTATTCCTGCTGTCACTGACTTTCTCCCTACTCACTTTCTCAAGTTTTTATTTTATCAAAAGCATTCATCCATAAAATTTGAAGTTTATTTGTATTACAAAGTTTGGTCTGAGAAAATACTCCCAAAAACCAAACAAACAACTCCCTCACCTCCTGTTCCATTTCTTTCCCAAAGACAATCAAAATTCTTTTGCTTTGTTCTTTTGGTGTTTACCTCTTATTTTAAAATAACAAGCATATATTAATACTTACTGATTTTCCCCCCATTTTAAATACTACTCTTTAATCTTCCTATCATAGAAGACAGCGAATTTTATTTTCTTTCATTCCTCTGTTTCTAAGGCTCTCTTTCTGATGAAATGAATTTTTATTATTTCAATGTTGAATGCTTACTTAATTTTGACCAAGTCTGTGATTCAGAGATGTTGTTGTTATTAAGTGCCATCTATTTGATTACGACTCAAAGCGACCCTATGAACAATGGCTCTAAACCTTTCTCTATCCTGAGCCAACCTCACCTTCTCCAGTACACCTGACCCATTGCCAGAGTCTGTGTCAGTTCATCTCATCAAAGGTCTTGCTCTCTTGTGCTGGCCTTCTGCCCTTCCAAGCACGCTGTCCTTCTCCAAGGACTGACCCTTCGTGACAACATGCTCAAAGTATGAGAGATAGAGTTTCACCATCCTGGCTTCTAAGGTTGCACTGGGACAGGCTTGCTTGTTCTCTTTGCAGTCCATGGTATGTAGCTATAAAAGAAGTCATGATTGCTTTTCCCCAGTGCCTTTTCTTAACCCTGAAATGGTGCTCTTATATGACTGATAAGTTTGTCAGTATTATTTATATCTATTTTATTTCCCCCAACTTTGTTTTACAAATTGTCTCACAAAATCTTCATTCGTCTCTGTTCTTCTACCAGTGGAGCCTTCTGACTGGAAACAAGTGCCTGCTGCACAGCTTTCATTGGGATTCTCATTGCCTCTTTCCTCTGTTGCAGCTAATATTTCCTCTTTCTTGGCTTCATTTTAACAAAGCATATCCTCTAGTTGTTAATTTTCATTTTCATAATATTTTCTTGTTTTTCAGGTGAAATATTGCACAATGAATTAAGTTCCTGCATAATAGCTGATAAGCAAGGTTGTCTGGTAACATTGGTTAGTTTCTACAACATGTCCACATTCTCCCTAGTTCCATTTTGTTTATAGAGTTTCTATTAGTCTAGTATCCTTCCCCCTCCTTGCCATCTCATGTGGATGTTTAAGAGACACACTCCTCATAGATGATATTGTTTATTTTCTAGTCCATCCTGTTGTATGCGTAAAGGTGACTGCTGGAAGTGGTTTCAGTTTTAGGTTAAAAGGATTTCTTGGAATGATTGTGTAGGAGGTTTCTTCAGTAAGTCTGGACTTTATTTTTTTTTTCCATGAATTTGCATTTTGTCCTATATTTTTCCTCCCATTTTGTCTGAGACTCCCTGTTGTATTTCTTCCTGGTAATGCTAGGTAGTCACCATATAGTTCTTGTGGTCTCAGGTTAACAGAAGCCATGCTCATGTGGGCTATTAATCCTGTGGACTAGTTTACTTGTTTTCTCCTTGAGTTTTTGGTTGCCTTCATCCTCTTTTACACCAAATGAGTAGAGAAGCCAATAATTAAATCTTAGATAATCACTCAGCTTTTAAAATGCCACAAAACCAAGATGTAGAACAGTAACTTCATGAACTGTTTGTTGTTTTTATGTGCTGTTGAGTCGACTACGACTCATAGTGACCCTATGCACAATAATAGTTCTATCCTGAGCCAATCTCACTCTCTGATATACCTATCCTTATTACCCCAGTTATTGTGGCAATCCATCTCATCCAGGCTCTTCCTTTAATGCACTGTCCCTCAACCCATCCAAGTATGATGTCCTTCTCCAGAGACTGGTCTCTTTTGGCAACATGCCCAAAGTATGTGAGACAGAGTCTCAAAATCCTTGCCTCCAAAGAGCAGGTTGGCTTCACCTTCTCCAGGACAGACTTTTACATTTTCTTGGCTGTCCATGTTATGTTTAATGCTTTTCTCCAGCATTACAACTCAAAGGCATTAATTCTTCCTCTGTCATCCTTGACCATGACCTGGATCAGGCACCTCAGTCTCTAAACTTACATCCTTGCTCTTCAGCACTCTGGAGAGGTCCCTGACAGATTTCCCTAACGCAGTTAGTCTTGATTTCCTGACTACTGGTGCCAAGCATGTTGATAGTGGAACCAAACAAGCTGAAATTGTTAGCAATCTCAATCTCTTCTCATCTATCATGATGCTGCCAATTAGCCCAGTGGTGAGAGTATTCGTCTTCTTGATGTTGAGCTTCAATCCATGTTGCAAACTACAGTCCTTGCTCCTCTGCAGCAAATGTTTAAATTATCCCAGGAGGCTATAGATCAGTAAACCAGTTCTACAAGTCATTTGGATATGTGCCATTGTACTTTGTGATTGTGTTATATTTGTGTATTCTAGTAAACTTCTTGAAAAAAAAGTATGGAGGTAAATACTTAAAGCTTTCACCCTTGTGAGCATTTTTTCTTCTGTCTTCCTCTTTAATTAATGATTTGGCCAAGAATAGAATTCTAGATTAGAAAGAATTTTTCTTTGTAATTTTTAAGGTATTGTTTTGTTGTTTTTATTTCCTGTATTACTACCGAGAATTCTGAAGCCATTACCATTCCTAATCCTGTAAATTGGAAATGTATGCCCTTTAGTTGGGGGGAAGTTTTCTTGTAGAGTACCTCTTCTGTTTCCTCTCTCTTATTTTTGTGCAACTCTTGCTATTCAGAGGTTTGCTTACTACTGTACTCACCTTTTGTGAGTCTGCCTCACCTCTCCCCAAGGTTTCATATTTTTGCCTTTTCTATTTTTTGAGGTTTTCTCATATTTATATCATGGTTGTTCTATTGAGTTTCTCAATTTTTGCTAGGGGTTTCATTGAAAAGAGCTATTCTATGAATGTTTCTGTTTTATAGCATCCTGATCATTTTTCATGGCGACAATATCGATTCTGTGACTGAAGCGGTGGAAATAAGTGTGTCTGAGATGGCTAGGTTGGCACAGGATAGAGCAGCGTTTTAGAGCTCTTGTACATAGGGTTGCTATGAGTCGCAAACGACTTGATGGCACATAACAAACAAAACAACAAACAATATTTTTTTATCACTTTGAACGTATTGCTACTTATAGTTGAAAATTCTTTTTCTCTTCTTGCATATTCATTTCCTGTCAAAATCCTTTTGCCCTGTTTTTTTTTTTATCTTTCAGGTTAGAGGGCCTTGGATGGTCCTTGGGTGTCTGCATTATGTGGATCAGAAACATTTCCCATGTGGGGCTGGTCTACCTTGAACCTCGCTAGGTTATTCGTTAAGAAATTCTAGTATCTGTGTAGTCAGGTTCTTCCTCTTGGACTGGTCAGTTTCTATAGAGAATTTGCTTCTAATCTCCTGATGAGTTAAAGGCTGGGATTTAGAAGTTGAATGAAGGAACAGGCAGAGAGGATGGCCTCTATACTCAGTATACCTTTTTACCCCTTATAGAGACTCCCTTGGTTTTGGTACAATTCTACAGTTCTCAGTAAGGTTTGATGTATTTCCCCTGATAAAGACCAACTAAAAGAATTTGATGAATTCCCTGATAGAGACAAACTGCTTTATCCTTTCCAGAAAATAAAATTCCCGATTTATGCCTAGGGAGTAGGAGAGGTCAGATAATCAAGTTACATGTAGTCATCCTTATTTTGATTCCTTCTTTATTCCCTGTCTCCCAATTCCTGAGATGCTTGAGGAGTCCCTGGAGAACATTTTGATTCTCAGATTCACTGTTAATTTAGGACTCAGCTCTTCCAAGTCTGCTCGATCAGCCATCTGCTTTCTAGTGTCCGGCGCTGTATGACTCTTCTACCCTTGTGGGTTTATGGTTTAAAAAGAATGAAAGAAATAAAATCCCTGTACTGTGATTTTAAAGGGACTTCTGGAGGGAGTGAACCTGGGTGCATGAATCCAGTCCGTTCATTCTGTCTTCAGCTAATTGGTACCCATTTGTACTTATTTTTCCCCCTTTGTAATCTCACTGATAGTGCTTTAAGGTCCCTGATGACTTCTGGCTTATAAAAGTAATGTACCTTTATTTAGTTTCATTTTACAGGGTCAGCATTTGTCAGAGCTGACCACTCCTTGAAATACTATCTAATCTTGCCTTCTTAAAAACTATTAAAATGGGGGAAGCTTTGTGATAGAATTTAAATATTTTTAAAGTGTATGATTCAGTGGTTTTTAGTATATCCTCAAGATTGTACAATCAGCAGTTATTACCACTACCTAATTCCAGATCATTATCATAACCCTCAAAAGAAACCTCGTACCCATTAGCAGTTACTTCTCATCCTCTCAGCCCCTGGCAACCACTAATCTATTTTCTGCTACTGTGGACATGCCTATTCTGGATGTTTCTTACAATGTATGACCTTTTGTGACTGGCTTCCCTCACTCAGCATCATGTAAAGCTACTTTTTTTGTGGGTTAAAACTATCTATTCTACCTGGTTCAGCTTTTAAGATTCTCTTCTCTGCTCTCCATCTTTATCCTCTCATCCATTCCCATAGCTTTAAATATCACCAGTGTCAGTGACTCCTAAATCTCTATCTTTCACATCTGACTTCTTCCCTGAGCTGCAGCCTCACACAAGCATTTGCTTCACTGGCATTTTCCCCTGGACTCAGCTTTTTCAGGTCTGCTCCACCACCCAGATGCTAACAGACCTCCACATTGGGTCATGCCTACAACAGAAATCAATTTTCTTCTCATACCAAAACCTAATATTGCTGTAGTTACTTATGTTAGAAAGTTATCCTCTACTAGTTGCTCAAACCAACACTAAAAGTGTATAAATATATGTTTATGTATGTAATTGTTTTGGTTCAGTATCCCTCATTAAGGCAAGGCCAGTGCCTATTTGGCTTACTGTGCTATCCTATTTGGCTTACTATGCTATATCCAGGACTTTTATTAGTTGAATAAAGAAATTTAAAAAAGAGACATGATTTTTGTTCTTAAATTTATTAAAGAAATTAGATGTCTATGTACACTGTTAAAGACTATTAAAAACATAGGTTGTTTTTATTGTTGATTGCTTTTAAGTCAAGGACAACTCATAGTGACCCTATGAACAAAAGACCTGACGTCTTTCTGTAACTATTTATTGTCTTTTTTCAAATTTCATGGAATTTCTAGAGGCATGTTGTTTAGGCAGTGGATGCCATTCCTGCCTCCAAACGTGTCTTAATCTGGGAGCTCCACCAAACACTGTCTACCATGGGTAACCATTATGGCATCTGACCCCCCAAATGGCATGAATTCAGTAACATAGCCACTCCAGGTTGCCTCAGTGCAGCAGATTGACAGACCAGTGCTGAACCACTGAGTGTTCCTCTAAATTATATTTACACTAGGCCTTAGTGTCTAACCAACTTTTAAATACAAAGGCCATCCAGTAGGTAGTATTGACTCTAAACAAGAGGCTTAAATAAAAAACAACCAAATATTCTCACAACCCTCAACCAAAACAAGAGAGCTCACTTTTCAGAACAGAACTGCTTCCTCCAGTCTCCCTTTCATCTGTTCTTGTTGTTAAATGCTGTCAAGTTAAGTACAACTCATAGTGACTACATGAAAAAAAGACCTGAACCCTGTTCTATAACTATCATTGTTCCCCTATGTTCACAGACTTTCCAAAGACATGTAGTTTAGGAAGTGGCTGACACTTCTGCTTCCAAACCTATAGAATTTTCAAAGTTGGTAGTAAGAGCATTGCTTTAGGAGATGAGACAGGGTGATTTGGAAGAATACCACTAGGAGTTATTGGGATTGGGCCAGTTTTAAAGAGAGAAAGAGACACAGGAACATAATAGAAGCAAAAGCCTGGAAGTGAGACTTGCATTATTTAAGGGATGGTGAGGAATCCCATTGCAACTTCAGAAACCACTTAAGGAAACAGACTTTTCATGTAGGATACTGTTGGACGTGAAATATACAACAGTACATTGTAATGAAAAGTGCAGTGTTCCAGCAAATGGGAAGAACTCTACAGCAGCCATACTAACAGCTACATCAAGGAGTGAGGTGTTGACATTTAGTTTTAGGCATCAATATAAATTATATTAAATGTCAGTGTAAACCTTTGGTCTGAAAATAGGAAAACTCAATCTGATTTTGAACAATTAATTTTGTTTGCAGCTGAAGAGCTCTCTGGTTATGCTTCAAAGAACCTTTGACCTACTAAATAAGAACAAGACTGGCATGGCTGTCGAAAGCTAGTGATCTTGAGGCCTTGAAACGTGGAAGCACTTGGAGCTAAAAGAAGACATCTGAAGGGAAACCAAATAATGAAGGATTTTAAGTGTCATAGGAACATTTCCATGCTTTATTATTATTGGTATTTCTAATATGAACATTTTCCCGAATAACATTTATTTGTTAACATCTTTGTGGCCTTTAAGGGTCCATTCTTTCTTTCACTTGTACTAGTTGTAGGCTGTGAATTTCTCCAGTGAACTGTAAAATACATTATGAAATTCAATTTCTCTGATAAAAGAGGGAAGCTAAACATTCTAAGTTAGAAGGAACAGTCTCATATTTAGGTGAGGCTTGGTGCTTTATATGCTAGGGCAGAAACAGTACTTGCCCATGGACTGCTTTTATGATTGACACACGTTCAAGAGTCTAAGTGTAAAGATAATACAAGAAGAAATCTCCAAATAAAACGTCAAAAAGAGAATTTTAAAGGCTCTATATTCAGGCATGTATCAAAATATTGCCAGGTTAGCATGTCTTCATTTAGTATGCAAATTCAGTTGTCAAGACTAGCGAATCTGACTGTGGATGATTATTATTTACCTAAGTCTGTTGTTATGTATTGTCAAGTAGGCACTGATTCATAGCTGCTCCTCTAGCAGGTTTTCAGAGGTAGTAATAGGACCACAGGAGACTGCCCATCTTTCCCCAGTGGAGCAACTGGTAAATTCAGACTGTACCTTTCAGTTGGCAGCACAATTCCTTACCACTAAGCTACCAGAGCTCCCTACCTGAAGTCTAGTTGTATCTTTATCAAAGGAACATTTGCTTTTCATTAAGGCACTTCTCAGGAGTGAGATTATTTTGCCTCTTTATACATCAAATATCTTAAGAGCCATTTTAGGAAAAGGGACATGTAGGATATCACAACTCACAATGAAGAACCATGTTCTGGGTTTTAAAAACAGAAGACTTGATTAAAATCTGGGCATTGAGTGGACAAATAAGGAATACTTGAATTAAACATGTTTCAGTTTAGCTATTGATGAAAAGTGAGATGTCTGGTTGAAACTAACATATGTATTACTTTTCAGTAGCCAGATGCGGCTTCTTCATTCCTTGTATTTATTCGCATTGTTTATTTTTGTTGAAACTTTATAAACTGGGCACAAGCTTTGGTTCTTTCATGAAAAAGTTTTTGGGTTACTTATCTCAATGTGAGTGGTTTCCAAAAATAGGACTTTGTGAAGTCACTTAAAATCAGGGTTGATTTCCCAGAGTTAGGTGTTAGTTAAGGAAGAGGTCTCTTGAGATCTGGCTCTGGAACAAGAAAAAGGTAGTGTAGAATACATTCTTACTATTGCCTTTAAGTTAAACGTTTTCTGCTTTTCCAGAGTGATCAAAGTCACATTGAATTGCTAAAGTTACCTTTGAGATGCTTGTAAAGGATGAAAGAAAGGATTGACTTTACAGGGACAGTAAGTTTCTCTGGGGAAATCCCATCTAATTTATCTGAGGGTTCTATTATAATGATGTGAGCAAGAGTGACCAGACTGTAGGCTTGAACTTTTCTTTGTTAATGAAATTCCCAAGTGTGATCATTGGCAAGCTGAATAATTTTGTGATTTTTCCTTAACACGAGAGGGTTGGGCAGAGAGCAAAGTGTGCAACTATGCATGGAAATCCATAGGCTCTGCAAACATTAATTAATATAAATAAAATCAAACAAACACCTCAAAAAACAAAACGAGAGATCATGCTTCTTAAATACCTCAAAGAAAATGACCAAAGTAAATTACTTTGCAATAAAATTAAATATGTATGCAGAACCCAGTAAAATTTCAATGTTGTAAAAAGTATCAATAAAAAAAAAAATCCGAGTTGTTTTTGTTCTTCTGCTTAAAAGAACACGCTTGCAAATTTTTTTGCAAAAATAAAATTCAAAGAGGACTGTCATCTTAGGGAGATTACATATCGAATAGACTGCTGATGACTTTGCTGTGACTGAATAAACCAAAATCCCCAAGCCTGTCTCTTCCAACTCACAAGAATCCTGTAGGGCTGACTGAGTAAGCCCCTCAGGGAATTGAAAAATCTCTTTAGAGAAACACACTGACTCATGGGTCTCTTCCCAAGCGGGTTTGGGTTTGAACAGTGGACGCTTCTCTTAGCAGCCGTGAGGTTTAACCACTGTCCATCAGGCTTTTCAGAGAACGAACATATTGGATGAATTTAGGAAGTAGTCATAGGCCTTTAAGGGGAGGCTGGCAAATCTGTGCGAGGTCCTCCAAGGTCCTTTCCCGGCTTCTGAACAAGGGAGGACCACCCCAGGGTCGCCCGCAGTTCGGAAGCGCTCGGGTTTCCGGAATCCCGCGGCGGGGGCGGGGCTGGCGGGCCGGGGGCGGGGCCTCGCGGGGGCTCCACGGGGCGCGGGCGGCGCACGTGTGGCCGGCGGGGCGGAGATCCCGGCGCCGGGGGCGGGGCACCCGGAAGAGCTCGGACTCGCCGCGGCGAGCCCGGCCCACCGTGGCTGCGCCGGGCAGTGGTCACAGGTGGGAGCGGGCACGGCCGCGGAGAGTCCGGGGACGGGGATTCTCACCTTCGCAGAAGGAGAGCTGAAGACGCGTCCGCGCCGCCGGAGGAGCCCACCTTCCGCTCTAGTGTCTCTGGCTGCGGGCGCACCTCCTCCCGGAGGGCAGGTAACTTCCCTTCCAAGGTCATTCTCCAAGGTCCACGTCTTCAGGAGTGGCGGGGGCGAGCGAGGCGCGCTTGGCAGGGTTGGAGGAGCGGGCTGGACGGCGCCTGTGTGCGCTGCCCGAGCGCCCGGTAGGTATTTCCGAGGAGCCGGGGTGCTGGCGGCTCCTGCAGCGGGCACGTCCGTCGGCGCTGGCGGCCACACGCCCCTCCTCTCCCGGAGGGCGCGCCTCCCACCTGGGCCCGGGTTCCGGGCGGGGCCGGCCTGCCCTTCGCATCCGCACTGGCAGGTGAGCCCCGCCGCCCGCGCCTCGCTGTGGCGGCCGCGTGGTCGGCTGTTGCCATGGGAACGTGGGAGCCCAGACGGCGCCTGCCCTGGTGGTGAGGGCGGGGAAGGCAGCTCTGAGCCCCTGAGCAGGGTGCTTGCTTGGAGGGGGACTCCCAGAACCAACTAGAGCAAATTGGGCTTCCCTTCTGCTCTTCTCGGTTTTTTTTGTTTTTTGTTTTGTATTGCTTAGGCGTTGGCGATTCATCAGAGAGACGTTGATGTGTTTACAAGATGTGAGTTGAATTCTTTCCACCTTCACCTTCAGAGGGCTACTTAAACCTCATGGTGGCAGGTGCAAATCACCACACCGAAGGGGCAGCATGAAGCCTGTGAAGAAAAAGAAAACTGAAGAGCCCGAATTGGAGCCTCTGTGCTGCTGCGAGTATATAGATCGGAATGGGGAAAAGAACCACGTGGCTGCTTGTTTGTGTGATTGCCAAGACCTCGATGAAGGGTGTGAGAGGTAAGAGCAGACAGTGTCGACCGACCCCACGGGTCCTTTTAGGAATTACCGGCGATTTTTAGTTTGGCCATCTGGAACGTTAGACTTTACTATAGATTCTCTTTCTAAGGATCTAAAATGGAATGCTGTCACTTGTCAAGTATGTGGATTTTATGAAGATGAATTCGTAGTACACAACTTCCCATCTTTTTCCTGCATGGCAACTGGTGTATTTGAACCCCTTGCCTTTCACCAACTTCTTACCCACTAGGCCACCAGAGCTCCGCTTACCAGGATGTTACTATTTTTTCATTAGTAGGCAATTGATTATGCATGCATGTGCACTCTGCAAGTAGCAGAAACCTTAAGTTTAAAATGACACATTAGCTCAGAAATGTTTGGTATTTTCAGTGGCCTCAGCCTTTGGAGACTAGGCTGTGTCTGGCTACCAAGAGCTTCTAGGATTTGAAAGATCATTTTCCTCCCACAGAAAGAGATCTTGCCTCTTGCTTTAGGGAAAAGGACGCTGGCTAGAAGACAGGTCCCTCCCCAGGATTCCTTTACTTAAATGTGGGCAGCAATACTATCTGGATTGATCCTGTTGTATTTGATGGTTTTACCACTGTCCATAGTGATAAAATCTCAATCCAGATGATTTTTAACCTCCGTGGAAAAATTAGGAAGCCAGTGTTAATAACCTGTCTTATTTTCTAAATAAGTTATGCATATACTTAATTATAATTTTAAAGTAATAATATGAGAGGCACAGGGATATTAGTGATTTCTTTCCCCCATAAATAGTTACTATGTGTCTGGTTAAAAAAGTCATTGCAACTGCTAATTGCCAGTTTACAAGTTGGTGTATTAATCTAGACATTAAAAGTAGTCCCTAGGGATTACTGTAGTCTAGTAATCAATGTTGACCCTTTAGAACCCTAAAACTTATTTGTGTAATTCTTCCCTGACAGTACCTGTAGAACATTTTTGCTTACAGGTGTATTCTAGAACATGCTCTGTAGAGTTTGTAGTTTAGAATCCATACTAATAAGGTGGAACATTTTATACCTTTGTACATGGAGGGATGATGCTGCTTCCATAATCGTCATCACTCAGAACCACAGCTCTCCCATTAACCTTGCAAACTCTTGCTCCCTCCAAGCCCTGGGGACCTGGACTTTTCCTGCAGTTTTCTCCTCTGCGTTCCATACTGGAAATAATGTCCCTGGCCACTCTTTTTGACTCAGTATTATCATATGATACTTACTGTATAATAGGAATTATTATCTATGTTGACTCCTGCTTGAGGACTATTTCTAACCCTACTTTTTTAGTTGCCTAAATTCAAAGTTTTTATTCTTTAATATGTACCTTTTTTTTTTCTTGACTAAATAAGACTGGTGTAGAAAAGATAGCCAGTTCTACTCTGCTCTCCAACCTCAGTCAAATGATTCATGACTCTGACCTCCACTCTTCCTCATTTGCAGACCTTTGTGCCTGCCAGACTAGCTTAATCCCCTGGCTCAAGGCAGAGTTTGTACCACACACACATTTCTCTTCACTGGAATGCCTTTGCCTTTCCTCACCATCTGGGCAAATGCTGGCCAGCCTTCAAGGTCAAGCACGGATGCACTTTCTCCACAAAGACCCTTTTTACCTGACTCAAATCTGAAGGTTCACTCTCCTCGGCACACTACTTATTACTTTTGAACATAATAGTTGATGGGGTTTTTATTGCTGCTTTGTCACTTACCTAATATTTCTGAAATTCTCATGCAGTTTTTCCTACTAGATTTTAAAAGGTTTTGAGATTGTTATGACTGTATGCCCACCTAGGTTTAAATAGAATCACATAATATATATGACTCTTGGTGGTTGCTGTGTACCATAATGTCGGAACTGACCCATAACTGACCCTCTGGTGGGTTTTAAGAGGCAGATACTCTTCTCTCTTTGCATGGGAAGAAGTTTCCCATCCTCCTGTGGAGCAGCTGGTGGCCTTGAACCTTGTGCCTTTGGGATTGCAGTGGAGCTTCTTGCCCCTCGGCCACCAGAGCTCTCTCTTGTGTACTTGTTGGGGAAATAATCTTGACTGTTAACATTTCTCAATATTCAGGTTACTATTTTTATTTTTTTAAATGATGAACAAAGCAGATAACATTTGTATTTATTATAAAGGATGTAGAATTCTTGAGCTTTGGATCCTTTTATCATTTATTCTGTCACTGGGGATACATGCAGTGTTTTTTAATTTTATAAATCCATATGAAGTTCCTCCCCCCCCATATTATTTTGAAGTTCCTTCTTTTTGTACTCTTTCTGAATAGATGGATTACATGTAAATCTGTGCGACCAGAGACTTGTGAACGAATCATGGATACGATTTCTGATCGCCTTCGAATTCCTTGGCTCAGAGGAGCCAAAAGAGTTAACATTAGTATCATCCCCCCACTCATTCTGCTGCCCATCTTCCTCCACGTGGCTTCCTGGCATTTCCTGCTGGGGGTAGTGGTTTTGACCTCCCTCCCTGTGCTGGCACTGTGGTACTACTACCTCACTCACCGAAGAAAAGAACAGACTCTGTTTTTCCTGAGCCTTGGACTGTTCTCACTGGGCTACATGTACTACGTGTTCCTTCAGGAAGTGGTCCCCAAAGGACGCGTGGGGCCCACTCAACTGGCAGTTCTTACCTGCGGGTTATTTCTGATACTCTTAGCCTTGTACCGAGCCAAGAAGAATCCAGGCTACCTCAGAAATCCGGCCAACAACAGTGACAGTTCTCTAAGCAACAGCCAGATCGAACATCAGAACAGGAAAGGGCATGACAAGACCAAAGGGTTCTCTGGAGCAGATCTGTCAGGAAGTCTCAACAATCGAACCATGAAGGATGATCTCAAGGGCTCTTCCAAGATGGTAGCAGGCAGCCCCACCAAGGTGAAGGAGGACTGGTGTGCCAAGTGCCAGCTGGTGCGGCCAGCCCGGGCGTGGCATTGCCGCCTATGTGGTGTCTGTGTGAGGAGAATGGATCATCACTGTGTCTGGTATGTTGTAAAATTTGAAGGTTTTGAAAATTTAAATTCACATAAAACCCCCTAGGTGTATTTGAGCTTCCTTTTTTTGTCCTCCTAAATTTCTCTCCTTCCTGGTTTTACACCTTGTAGATATTTGTGGGCTGTAATGATGTTCCCACTTAGTCATCGGTTTTTCAAGTTTCACAAATTTAGCTTCCTCAGGCTTTTCCTGAAGGGAAAGAACCAAAATTTACCCCCCTTGCTGTTCTCTTTTGACTTGTCTCTCATTTATCTGTGCCATTCTAGTATAGAAGTATCTGCAGGTGAATAAAAAACATGTGTAATAAGGGTGTGTGCATATACATTTGTGTGTGTGTGTGTGTGTGTATAAAAATGATTTTTTAAAAAAATTGTCAGTATCAGTGTAGTTTTATTTCCTCATGTTTTTTAATACAGAGATTAAGAAGGTATTGCCTGCTTCTACTACTACTTCTACTGTTTTGTCTGCTTACCAAACAATGCTAATTGATAATTTTCACTCAGCATTGAATTGAACTGAGGATCTATAGGATAACCCCTGTGTGAGTATTTGCCAAGAGCTGTCCTCCTTTTATACCTCTTGATCAGTCACAGATGTAGATGTGTAAAGTCTGTAAGGTTTAATGTACAACTTTAAAATTAATGTTGCCTCTTTACTTTAAACAAAAGAAGCTAAGATTGATATGATTGATTCAGTTGTAAATGCTATACGCAGCATGTTTGCAACTTTTTCCTTCTCAAGGCAGTTATGATAAATGAATTATGTTTTTTATGTCTAGGATTCTGGTCATGTTGCATTCTTTCCTCTCAGAGGGGATGCAAGAGAGGGAAAGATGTAAGAAAGGCCTGAGGGGGCTGGAGGGATAAGTAAGGGTCTTGTTAAAAGCTTTTTTCTTTAGGAGTAAGCTGATATTTTCAGTTATAAATTTTCCACTCATGTGTCCAGTGTCTAGTCCCATGGTGTATGCGTGTGTGTGTATGTATGTTGGCCCACTGATTATTATAGATACTGGTTTGCAGAGGGGCTGGTTGCCTTAAAGACAATCTTCCCTGCCCACTTGAGCATCCTGGGGTGCAGTTGGAAGAAAGGACTATCAGTGTATCCTGCCCCTCAAGTGGCCTTTGCATATAATGTCTTCAGCTGACAAATCTGCATTACCACGTTCTTTTCTACCTCATAGCTATCATCTTCCTAACTACTTAGGGTCTTTTTACTAAACTGTATTTGAACATCTATTTTCCTAGTCTGTAATATTTCTGATTGAGCATTTTTAAGTTTTTATAACTGACATTTATGCTCTTATTGTGGTAATTTACAATGTTAAATCACTTCCTAGTTGGTAGTAAATTTCACTTGTTAGCGAGAGTTTTTGTGTTTTTTTAAAAAAATCAGGATTCTGCGTTTTATTTGGTGTTGTCATTAAGTTAATAATTTTATTCTGCTTTGCAAAAAACAGAGCATACTACATCTCTGAACAGAAAAGTTTTAAAGTCCTAGAATTGAAAAAATAAGCTTATTTTATAATTAAAATTCACACTATTACTACTTAAAAGATTTCTTAAGCATTATATGAAGAATTTTAAAAAATGTATTTGCTTTTTGTTCCCCCCCTTATGCTGTTTTGAGGATAAATAGCTGTGTTGGAGAATCGAATCATCAAGCATTTATACTTGCCCTTTTGATCTTCTTGCTCACGTCTGTGTACGGGATAACACTCACACTGGACACCATTTGTAAAGATAGAAGTGTCTTCACAGCTCTCTTCTATTGTCCTGGAGTTTACAAAAATTACAGGTGAGAAGTAGATATCACAGTAGAAAAGTCCCTGGAAACAGGGATCAGTTGTCATTGAAAGGACTATCATTTGTTCTTAAGGAACCCTGATGTTAAAGTTTGTTTCATGTTGCATTGCTAACTAAGACATGGTTCAAATCCACCGTCTGCTTTTCAGGGAAATAGACAGTCATTCTCCTACAGAGATTTACTGCCTCAGAAACTCCATGGAGGGGTATGAAATTGACTCAACAGCAGAGAGGTTTTTTGCTGTGCTGGGGTTTTTTTTTGTTGGTTTTTCCCCCCTCTAGCTTAGCAATCCTCAACCCCAATCATAAGGCAAACAGTAAGAATTCTGGGTTTCCCTTGAAATTGGCCACCAGATTTTGCAGTGGATACGTGTGTGTATGTATGCTGAGGTCACAAGGATCCTTGGCCCTTAAAAAGTGAGGCACTCTACAATTAGGCCCAGACTTACACAGGGACTTCCAGAATGTGAAAGAGCGAGGGCTATGTGGGAATGGCCATATCTGACCTTTACCAACTTCATAAAGGGGAACTGTCCCTGTCAACAGCATCAGTAACAGAAAACCAATTCCCAAGAGGTCAGACATGTCCCTCACACCCTCTTACCACTCATCCCAATACTAATCTTCCTGCTTTACTGGCCCAAACTTTGATGTGACAGCTCACAGACCACACAGAACCATACTGAGGAAGTAAAAATGTTCTAATCCAGGTTGGAATAGTTAGAGTGGCTCCTGAAATGTGCTTACCTCGAGGCCAGTGTTCTAGAATTCTCAGACCTGCAAATTATGCCACAACACCCATCTCCTCCCAGTTGTTCAACAAACTTGGGCAAAGGCTCTTAGCTCTGATTGCAGTGATGTAGCAGTCACATGTTTCCACCCTGTGTAGGTCTCTGGTGTTCCTTCTCATGTCAGGTCTCCATTTCTCTGGTGTGGCTGTTGTGACTGTTGGTCCTGTAGGTCCCCTCTACTTGCTCTTTACCTGGTGAGGTTTTTCTTCCTTGCTGGTGGGGAAGGTCTCTAAAGTCTCCTACTGCTGGACTGTTTAATGGTGAGACTAGGTAATCCCCTTGTAGGCTGGTCAGACTAGTCAATTCCCTCTCGGACGGACAGGCTAATATGACCTATTTGCATATTCCCTCCCATCCTGCCCATGGTAAAGTCAAACTATGTCTGGGAAAGTCATATTGAAAGATAAACTCCACACAGAGACTAATGACCATTTGTATGCCCAAGGTGGCAACGATGAAACCGAAACATTGAGTGAGGGCTTGTGACCCCAAGGTATGTATGTGGTTTCTTCATTTCCTCACAAATATCAGGGAATTGCTCTCATTCTGTAATGCTTTTCCACTGCTTTTTAGCCTAATCGAAATTCAGTACTTCTGGCTCTTGAGAATAGCTCACAATCTGTAACCTTCCTAACCTCTATTGGATTTTTTTTTTCTGTTCTACTTAAATTTTTTTTTTTTTAAACATCACTCTTGATTACTGTAGTATCTAGGTCAAAATTTCCTTCAGCCAGCATTGTTAGTTGGGACACTTAAGTATTGCGAAGATTTCACGTATGGCAAAAGCTGAGAGTTTAACACTGTGGACTCCCTGCCTGTGGTGATTTCCTCTCCCCACCATTTTCCAGGTATGGGTGGCTGCTTCCCAGTACAAGCTGGGGCCACTCTGCCAACAGGGTGCCTGCCTTGTATTTGTCATTTTCAGACTGATCCCTGCTGCTTCAACATGGTGCCACGCTGCAGGCATTTGTTTTTACTTTGGCCACAAACACATCTTTGCCGTATCATCTAAAATCTAGAAATTTATAAGCCTTATAAGAATGGATTGCTTCCAGAATACATGGTTTGTTTATTTTTTAAAAATGTTTTGTGAAATTCTTTAGTGACACTGTGAAGGATAATGTCCTAAAGCAGAACCTGGGGTTTTGCAGATATTTTAGGAGCATCTGAAATGAAATGAGCAGCACAGTCCTGTTGTTGCTTCTTAGTCCCCTCTGTCTATACCGTTTACTTCACTTTGGGTATTCCTTGGTTCTTCATGGTATGGTTGGATTTATTTACTCATTTGAGATCCTTTTCCCTTTCAAAATTAAAATTCCAAACATATTTATTTCCAGATCTTTGTGATTGTTTGAATGAAAAATGGCACACTGATCTGCTTGATTTTAGGAAGCTGTGAGTTGAAACACTGTGGTACTCCTACTTTAAGCAGTTAATGGAGTTGCATGATGGAAATTGTCTTGTGTTTATCTGCAGGGGATGGCAAAGAATAAAGACGAATAATTTTAGCCCTGATCCTAGTCTTCCTCCCCTAGCTCAACTCCTTCAAGAAATTTTATAGTATTATTTCCTGGTAATTGTGTTGAAGACTACAAAATTAAGACTCCTCCCAAAACAGTCCTTGCTTTTGCAGAGAAGCGTAATAGGAAAAGCACCAATAATTACCATTAAAAAAATACTATATAACTTGGGAGAGGCTGGAGAGCATTATGCTGAGTGAACTTAGTCTCATAAGTACAAGTACTGCATAAGACCATTATTGTAAAAATAGAAGGATAACTAATAAAACATGTATGGGAACTCAATGGTGGGAGGGGTGAGTGGAGGTGTGAAGCTGGGTAGGGGTGAAATCACAGGGTTGCACAGTTTGGGGAGTGGAGGGAATGGGGAAGAAATGAAAAGGATACGGACAAAAAGGGTAATGATTGGCAGGGTCCAGTGGTGATTAATTTTATAAAACATGCATGAGAATGATTGTATGAAACAATATGAAGAATAGTGTGAAACAAAATGTTTAAGAACTTTGTAAGCAAACCAATAATAGTAATAAAAAAAGATGGGGGGGAACCCCCATGTTAACTGGCAGAAATCAAACTGGTTATAGCTGTCCGGCTGTGGGTGGTGACTTGTGGCTAGGAAGATGAGGGAGGACAGCAGGGGCCTTCAGAACAAGTACTGGGCGTAGAGAATGTTGGGATGGTGATGGCTTTCTGATGTGACAAAGAGGTGGTCCTGAATGGCCTTTTCCCTTCTCAGCTCAGCTCTGTCCTTCACCTGCGTGTGGTACTCTGTGATCATCACAGCGGGCATGGCCTACATCTTCCTAATCCAGCTGATCAACATCAGCTACAACGTGACCGAGAGGGAAGTCCAGCAGGCCCTTCGCCAGAAGACTGGGCGTCGGCGCCTCTGTGGGCTCATCGTGGACACAGGCCAGTACAGTCGGGGCTTCCTGCGGAACTGGCACCAGTTCTCCACGCTGGGCAGCCATGCAGCCCCCCACCCTGCTGAGGACATTGTCTGAAGTGCCTTCGATACTGCTCTGAAGGGTGATAGCTCTACCCTCTGACTCTCATTCATGCCACACTTCAGTGTCCACGCAGAATGTTCATTTTCACCCCTGGTTTCTTAAAGGCTTTCTAGGGCCATGCTCAGGTTAGAGACTGAATGGCGAAGAGATTAATGTTTCAGACTTTGTGACTTTTCTATCAAAGCAGTCCAAGTAGAGCCATTCTTTTCCAATCACTTGATTAACTCAGTCACCAGATGTCAAAAAGGATACGGATTGCAAACGCACAAACTGACAGAAGCAATTCCTATCCATTAGTATGGGAGAAAGAGCATTAGATTAGGCTAGCCCTCTAGTCCCTCTTTCAATTCTTAATAGCCATGTGACCCTTAGTTGAGTCACTTCCCTGAGTCTCAGGTTCATCTGTAAGTGGGGTACTGATGCCTTCCTCAGCTACCTCACAGCAGCTGCACGGGTCATAGAGGGGATGAGGTGTGTGAAAGCACTACATTCAAGCACCACAGGGGTGTAAATTATTAATTTTGAAGCCAGTATTAGCTAATCAGTCTTATAGATGTTCTAGGAGAAAAAAAATCTGTGTACCACCTTGCAGAGTTAGGAGAATAACTTCTTGAAGTATTAGATGTTGACTACTCAAGAGGATAGTGGGACTAGATAGATTATACAGCTCATCTGTTTTGAAAGAATAGTTGATAATGACTAATAATTTTTGTTAGTATATTGTACAGTGGTTGTAAGTTTAGGTGTTGTGATATTAAGAATTTACCCTCTTTCTTATACATTTACTGTTTAGTTTACTATAACTTCTATGGCATTAATGCTTGCTTTCTTTCCATGTTCTACCTGGTAAGGTGCTAGCGGTCTTGTGACGATGGCTTGAAGAGCCTAACAGACATGCCTGGGGGGGAGCACTTACTTCTTTTTCCTGGGTTGGGTGGCTGATTAATATCAAGGGCTTGAAATTTTTTTTTTCTCATCAAGTATTTCAAATGCTGCCAGTTACAGCACTAAATTGCAAAAAGCTGCCTTCTGGCAGTCACATTATTCTGGCAAGACTTTCTTTGGGACTTGATTGACATCTTCCCACTTGCACATTGCTCCTCATTCACCTTTCCCTTTCAGTTCCTCTGAATAAAAGTATCTCACCAGGAGAGAAAATACAGGGTATACATGGCTTCCACAGATTAATGGATTGCTGTTCTCTGGTTCCCAAAATAAGTGTTTACTTTAATCATATCTGAAACTTGAAAATATGTAAGAGAATTTAAGTCTTCTATAGAATGGATTAGTTTGATTAGATGAGTTAGATGAGAGTTTGGGAAGGGGAAAATGCTCCATGAAATGTATTTTTATGTGCACTTTTTTACCATTCCAAGAGAATGCATAAACTCTAAATTTGTCATTACTTATAACTTAGTCTATATAGGGAAAATATTGCCAGTGTTTCCCATCTCTCTGTGCATGCTGCTTTAGCAAGAGATTTCTTTGTAATGTTGATGGGAAATACTGCTCCTTCTTGCAGTCCTATCCTCTGAAGCTAGCACGATTCCTGGACCTGCCATTTATTGGGCTAATCTTAAGACAGTCTAATGTGTACTTGGGCTTGTAAGCTGTCTAGCTTCATTCTCTCTAGATCTAGATTCTTTAATGAATTAACATTCATTAAGCAAGTGTGAGGATGCTAAAAGAGGGTGTGTTTTCCTCATTGGTTCCTCCCTGGTTCAAAGAATTCACATGGAATCACAATTGGATGTGATAATGACTAACTATTTCTGTATAGGTTTTAGGTCAGATAGATAGTAGTAATAATGTCAACGGTCCCATCTTTGGCCAGAAATTGGCAGTGTCTCTTGAATGTGAGGTGTGGAGAC
The DNA here is from genome assembly GCF_000299155.1 of Elephantulus edwardii. NCBI lineage: Eukaryota > Metazoa > Chordata > Mammalia > Macroscelidea > Macroscelididae > Elephantulus > Elephantulus edwardii. Next base: position 21,737,743 of record NW_006399782.1, on the reverse strand, counting down.
AACTTTAATTGCACTTGATAATTCCCTTGAATCTTTAGGTAGTAATGTAAACTTCTTGCCAAATCTTTAACAATAATCACAGTGTGATGTGATGAAAATCAGGGGTACCAAAAAACTCAGCGTTATTTGGGTGAATTGGAGAAGATAACCATCCTCCTAGTAACACCTCTGGAGAAGATTACCTGACGGATTAACTTAGTTTTCACACTTTGGCTAGACACCTCTTGTATAGTGTTCTGGATTACTAGAGTTAAGATTGTTGTTAACTCACAGTTGCAAGTTCACAGAAGAAAGCTGAAATGTATTTCACAAAGTTACTGAAGAGTGTGTACCCACAGGAACAAGGCTGTGCAGCAGCAGTGCTTGACAGGCTCTAGGACACCTTGGACTCTTCCTCTAGCATTTGGTCCCTACATGATCAAAATTTAGAAATTTTGCTCCTGGTCTTCGATCTCTCCACACGACAAAAATAATTCATTGTGGGCTCTTGTAATGGTAAGAATGAGAGCAACGGACAACCAGATTACCCTGTGAACCTAAAAACCAGCAGTCCCTTGGCAAGGCTACTGTCATGCTTCTGCCTGCTATACTGGAGAGGAGAAATGTGAATCCATTTGAAAAGCTTGATACAAGAATTGCAAGAAAGGACAAAAATCTTTCATCATTTAAAATGTTTCTTATGATACGCAAAGACTACACTGTCACTAAGCTGGACCAACCTGAAGTAAGTAAAGTGACCATTAACAGTTCTTTAGGGTATTATTCTGATGTTGCTAAAGAAAAAGCACCATCATCCAAATATATCCACCAACAACAGCTTGAGCCAAAGAGCAGGGATTAGACAATTTCTACCAACTTTTGCAGTAAAAAATCGATTGAACATGCAATCAGGGTGCACTAAGTAGTTGGAAAACATGGCTTGGTGACAGAAATGATAAAATGGTAAAATTTTATTTATTTAAAAATTATAAAATGAGAGAATTTTGTATAATCAATGATCTACTCATTTAAAATACCTTTTATAAGAAATATAAATGGAGACTATATACATGGATCTCACCTGACACAGGAATCAGATGGACTACATCTGTGGAAAGAATCATTGAAGAAGCTCAATTATCAGCTGTGAAAATAAGGCCACTTGTTGATTGTGAAACAGACTATCATGTGCAAGTTCAAAAAAATGAAATCAAATCCACAAGAATCCAAATTTGACCTTGCGTCTGTTTCACCTGAACTTAAAAACTAAGGAACAGAGTTCAGGCCTTGAACACTTAGGAGTGAAGGCCAGATGAGCTGTGGGATGCATATCAAGAATATCATTAAAAAAAATATCCATGGAGAATGCAAAAGGTCATTACAAAGACAAAGGAAGCAAAGGCGGAGATGGATGTCAGAAGAGACTCTGACTATTGCATTAGAGTGCCGAGAAGCCAAAGCAAAGGGAAGAGGGTGGCTTAGGAAGACAAAACAGAGTATTAGAATGAAATGTGCAAAGAGCTGGAGTCTGAATATCAAAAGGGCTGAACTTGCTCAGCATTTCTTAAGCTGAAAGAACTGAGGAACAAATTCAAGCCTTGAGTTGGCAATACTTAAAGATGCTATGGGCAGAATATTGAGTGATCCAGGAACCATCAAAAGAAGGAAGGAAGGAGTACACAGAGTCACTGTACCAAAAGGAATTGGTTGACACAGAAATATTTCATAAAACAATTTAAGTTCAAGATGCAATGGTGATGAAGAAGGAAGTCTAAACTGCTCTGAAGGAATTGGAAAAAAACAAGGCCCCAGGAATTGATGGCTTACCAATTGACATATTTCAGTAAGCAGTTGCTGCCCTCGACATGGCTCACCACGTTGTGCCAAGAAATCTGGTGGACAATCACCTGGCCAGCTGACTGGAAGAGATCCATATTTATTTATCCATTAAAAAAAATGTGATCCAATAGTGTGGAAATTACAGAACGATATTACATATATCACATACAAGCAAAATCCTGCTGAAGATTATCCACAAGTGACTGAAATAGTATTAACAGAGAACTACCAGAAATATAAGCTGGGCTTAGGAGACACTGGTACTAGGGACATCATTGCCAATATCAGATGTATCTTGGCCAGAAGCCTAGAGTACCAGAGGACTGTCTGTTTTACTGACTGTGCAAAAGGCATTTGACTGTGTGGATCACAACAAACAATGGCTAACCTTGAGAAAGATGGGAATCCCAGAACACCTACTTGTTCTGACGACAGCCTGGTTTCGCCTTATCACAGAGAAACACAGCATGGTTCAAAATCAGTAAAAGAGTGTGTCAGGGATGTGTCCTAAGCAACAGTGCAGAAGAGGAAGAGCCTGGATGAGATGGATTCACACAATAATTGGGGTGAGGGTAGATACGTCAGAGACAATGAGATTGGCTCAGGATAGAGCAGGGTTCAGAGCTATTGTGCAAAGGGTCGCTATGAGTCATAGCTGACTCAGTGGCACACAGCAGTGAAGCCATAAGCATCTTTTTGGAGTCATTGTGCTCCATTTCACCTCAGCCACATGTGTTTGTACTTAGGACATTGGGAATCTTGGCTATCGAAGTACAAAGCAGCCTGCAGGTCATGAAGGTCTGACTTAAGGACAACCACTGCTTGTCCTTTAATGTTATGTAATTTTGCTCTCACTTTGAAATGATAGAACCAGGCCCCATTTGCAGCAAACTCATCACCATCGTCTTCACTTGCACATGCAGCTTTGAGATCACTTGAAAAGCTTTGAACCTTTTTCTGTACTAAAGGAAACCAAAATTAGAATTAGATGCACCTGTTCAGCACACCTACAAATTCTGACAGACAGCGATGCATCCTGTTCTTCCTGCAGAGACTGCCTATAGTGTGTGTCTGTGGTGAACCAAGTCATTGTTGTCTTACACTGCACCATCTGCCTAGCAGAAAGATTGTGATAAACTTTGTCTTATGCAATAGTTCTTGGTACTTGTAGCTTGTAGTATTTTTAGCAAAAGATAATTTTCTATACCAGAATCTTCCACTGCCAAAAAATAGGATGCCAGTAAGATTCTACATAAACCTGACCACCTGTTTAACAGATTATATCTTTCCTTTGCGTAGCACATTAGCTTTTAATTATAAAGCCCAATTAACATAAGCAAAAATATGATATCCAAAAGCACAGTTTTAACCAGGATATCTAAAAAAGTTTTAGGAGATCAAACTTCTTTAAAGTAGGTAAGTTTATATGGACACTCTACTTTGTAATACGTAGGGTTGCTGAGGGTTGAGAGTGACTTGGCATGTAGTTTGTTTTTTTAAATATCAACTGACTTTCAGCCGTAGTTTGGTAGCCTGAAATAAAAAAAAAAAAGTATTTCCTCACACAAGGAATGGACTATAAAGACTTTTATACTTCAGACACCTGTTGAAATCTGCCTTGCTCATCAACAACTATGACTTTTCTATAAGACATTGCAGAGGGGACACAAGAGAATGAGAGCCATAAGTAACAGTACTGAATAAAACTCTGCATGTTCTCCTGGATGTTTGCTGTGATTCAGACTTCTGAAAAATCAGCTAAATCATGCTTGTTGTTAATGGACAATTATTCACACTTGTTTGGAGGGGTGGGGGACTACAGCCAAGCACTTAATAGTTAAAGGAGACAAATTTCCTAGAGGTTGTAGTTACTCTGAGTTGGGCACATGACTTATTACTACTCTAGCCCTCAAAATTCATACTTTAAATTAAGGCAAAGATTTTAGAGCAAGAGGCTGTTACAATTTGATGTAACTGAAACTTTCTTCAGGTAGAGTCACCAACAGGCTGCCATCTTACATAATTTGCAAGTTGCACTCACTGGTGATTCTGTGATCTGGATGATTTGATTGCTTGGATTGTTAGGGATTTTAAGCTTTGTCATCAGATTCCATTTCTGGATCTGATGTTAGACTAAAGGAAACCCAAGGATATTTATGTAATTATTATGTAATTATTGTCCATAGGGTCCTGATGAGTTGCAGGCAACTCAATGGCATGTAACAACAATTATTGTCTTAGGTCACTGGCCCAACAACACTAAATGGGTTTTCCAAAGCCAACTCTGAAGGCTGTGTGCTAAATGTTTTTGCACTGTTTTTATATTTGTACATATTCTCTTAATGACCTCAGACACAAGGCCTTTTAAATGGAGATGGAAAAGATTACTGCCATTTATGTCAAATAATGTACTGTGACCAAGCTGTTTAAATGGAAAATAAAGTGCTTTCTTTTAAAGAAAGATGGTGTTTATTTCTTGGTATGTAAGGACTGAACTTTTATGAATGAGAACCCCCGTATTCTAGTTGCCCTACCTTTTTGCTACTAACACTCATTGTACAGGCTTGTCCCTGATCTTAAATTGGCACTGTCCTACTATTTATTTTTTTTTCGCTTTTGTAGGCCAGGGACATTGCTTGTGACATTATAGTAGCAGTAACATTTCAAATCACATATTTAAGATGGTCTAGCAAGAAATAGTACTATAATGATTTTCTTTATATCTCTTTAGAAGTTTCAATAAGTAGGTAAAAAGATCTAGCTGACTTAATCAGAATATGGCCTGAAGACTCTTATTTCTAGTGATAGATGAGATGAGGTAAAAATAAAATAGAAAGCTCAGAGAGAGAGAATTTAACCTTGAAGGAATTTCTTTAGGTCCCTGTCATCATGTTTACATAAAAGATTTACCACTATGTCTACAGACTTGGCATTAAAGTAAAATTGGAATCCGATTTCTAGATACTATCAACCAGTACTATATAATGTACTGTTAATAGTGTACTGTCAAGTCAGAACTGACCCATAGCTGACCCTCCTCTGGGTTTTCAGGGGCAGTTTAATAGTATGGGAGGAGGTTACCTATCTTTCTCCTGCAGAGCAGCTGGTGGATTTGAACTGTGTGTCTTTGAAATGGCAGCACAGCTCCTTATCAGTAGGCCATCAGAGCTCCCTATTATGTCGAGTTAAGTGTAAAGAAATACTGATTTAGATGGAAAGTAATAAATTAGTCCCATTTTCTTTAGTGGCCTTTAGTTTTAAGGAAAAAAAGATCCCTTGTATGTTTGGTTTTTTTTCCTTGTATGTTTCAAGACCATAATTGTATAGTTATTAAAGGAAAAGATATGTCTCTGTTCTGATAATATAGAAATAAAATTCAGTCTGGTGTTGCCAAATCTGAGTAAATTATGCTTCTTCCACCCAAAATGAGAGAAGTAATTCTGCAGGTGGTGTAGCTAGATACTCCTTTTACGAAGTAAAACAAATTAACCAGACCTCGTAAATAATAATGAAAAAAAATTTATTTACAAATTCAGATTTTCAACACATCACACAATAGTTGTTACCTCAGGACTAGCAGGGACTGACTTTTGCTGTGTACAGTTCTTTGACTACTTTTCTGGACTACGAGAATTTGTTGAAATAAATGTGTTTGCTTAGACAGTTTTTCCAGCAGGTCCTAAGTTCACAGAAGAGATAATTTTATCAGTCTTTTCTACTCCGTAGTACTCTGAATTAATAAATGTCAGTATCTAGATCAGAAGACAGATCTTGAGTATTACGTAGAAAATGCAACTAGGAGTAGGAGCAGATATTGTAATGAGTTGCAGGATTATCTTCTTGACTATACCCATGCTCACTGAGGTGTACTCGAGATGTGTGTTGGGTGTCCCAGTTTTTCTTCAGTCAGGATAAGCTGTGCTCCTTTTCACAGCAATCTTTTCAGGATATCCTCTGTTCGTCAAACAAGAGGATGGCGTACTTGGACTTGATACTACTAGTGGACAGACCTGCTATTTATTTTTATTTTTTTTTTACTATTCATTACTTTTCATCTATATCTTATTAAAGGTAACATTTATCATAGCTAACATTAAGCTCTAAGGGCACACATAATTTCTTTCACAGCCTCAGGCAAGCTAATACTTGTTCTTTTTAAAGTATATTATGCTAAAAATAAATAGGATGCAGTTGAACAGTGAAGACCTAGGCTATTCTTTTAGAATTATCCCATTGTGATAAAGGCTTTAGTGAACCCCGATTAGCAATCTAGGAGAAATTTAAGAAGGAAATAAAATTTCTAAAGTAGCTCCTTTGAGCCAAGAGGTATGTGACAGAAAACCAACCAAGTTTGTCTATCTCCATATGTAAATGGCTGAGGAGTGACAATATACAGATCAAACTGATGGGGACGCCTCCCGCTGGTACTGGCACACCAAGGATTATCTTACACATGTGCTGACTGTCAGGCGGAGGGCATGATTACTGTTTACGGTGGTGCCAACATCTGGAAGTCTGGAAGAATTTCAGCTACTTTCCTACGGAGTTGGTCTCTCCTTTCTTCTCTTAATCTTTCTTCTTTCAGAAGTCTTGCAGACTGCTTCCATGTTTGAAATATGGCCCTGGAAATCCGCCTTGAAAAAGATGTGAAAAATAGTGAAATGCTAAGGAAAAGTTTCAGTTTCTATCTGAAAGTCACAAAATTTATAAGTAAAAATCATGTGAGTAAAGTATGTGGAAATCACAGTTGGGTAGCAAAAAAGTTTTGTAAGAAAATAAACAAGAGAGGGGCATGAGAGTGATTGACAGTTTTTTTTGTTTTGAACCATGTCATCAGGGGAACCCCCTCTGAGAAGGTGCTATCTGAAGCCCTCCTAGCCTCTGATCCTGTGGGTCATGAGACACACTCCTCAGTTTTGACCCGGCTTGTAAGTTGCCCAAGCCAACAATGACAATCCTGGCAGGAGCCGAGCAGCCACAGCCCCTCAGGCAAAGCTACAGGACACACTTCGTGCAGCGTGTACTGTTGCACACACCCAGGGCTCAGAGCCTGGATGTATATTGTTTAAAAAGACTTTTTAGCATTTCAGTCATTAGTCTTATGGAATTTTTGGCTTCTGTTGGTAGAGTGAAGTTTTAAAGAAGAGCTCCAAGAAGTGGAGCTCCTTTATTTGTTTCCGTCTCCCATCCATCTGAGCTGCCCTGGTGGAGCAGTGTGTTCTTTGCTAGGCTGTGAACCCAAAAGTTGGTGGTTTGAATACACCAACTGCTCTAAGAGAATGATGGGTAGGCTCTTCCCATAAAGATCGACAGCCTCAGAAACCCTTTGGAGGGCTGCCAGGAGTAGGACTCGGATTTTGGAATTTGGCTGTATGGCCCTCTCCCCTTCCTTGACCCTACCGCCCTCTAGGCCAATTGTTCACATCGCATCTGGCTACATTTCTCCTTTCTGACGCCCACATTTTAACTCCCCCTGACAGAAATGCTCTGCTTCCTTGGGGAAATCTTCCTAGATAGCCTTTCCAATATGGACCTTCCTTCCTGAGCTGTGAAAACACATGGCCACAATCATGGGCTTATTATTTCTTTATACTCCATTATCTCTCTCTAGGGAGCTATGGTGGTTCTGTCTATATAGTGAGTTGCACTGCTAACCCAGAGGCTTGGATTTGAACTCTAGCGGTTCATATCCACCAGCAGCTCTACAGGAGAAAGATGGGCAGTTCCTTTGTGATTTACAGCTTCAGAGACCCAATGGAGGGTCAGCTGCGGCTTGGTTCTGACTTGATGGCAATGAGTTTTTGACCTTTCTTTTCTCCCCTCCTTTCTGTATGTATCTGTGCTTGTATGTATGTATATATCTACTTAACCTATTATAATTTATAAATTATGAGTCCAGGGACCATATTATTCAGTATTATTTATGCTTGACAGACACCTTGAGAAATTTTATATAGAGGGGTTTTTGTGGAAAAAGACTTAAGTCACAAAGGTAAAGGTTTTTAACCTGGGGTCCATACACTCCTTGAAGTCTTGGGTAAAACGCTTTGTGATGTTCATAGGTGTTTCCTGGGCTGCAGCCCTGTGGCTTTCAGTATTACCTCAGGTCTTTGACCACAGAGCAGTTACAAACCAACATAGCATTAGAAAAAGGACCTCTCAGGGAGCTCTGGTGGCCTAGTGGCAAGAAGTTGCGCTGTATGCGGTTCAAATCCACCAGATGCTCTGCTGGTGAAGGAGGGGCAATCTCCTCTTATACTGGTCAGATCCGATTTGATGGTACACACACAAAATAATAAAATTTAAAAAAAGAAAAAGGACCTATCTTTCCGTTCCTACAGTATTTTTAATCAAGTTTGTGTGGAATTGGTTCAGCTGGGAATAAAAGGACACTGTAGCCAAGCTCTGGCTGTAGAACTGCAAAATGACTGCTGCTGATAAGACCATGGCGTGGGAACTTCTGTTGGCCCCACTGCGTGCAAACGCCAGGTGTGTAGCACCATCTAAAAGCAATACAGATAAGTAAAATGAAGCTTCCTTTTTCTTACTAGGATTCATCTTAATGCAATTTAAAGATCAGACCTAAGGCCAATAGATGTCTCTCCTTCCTTCCCTTTCAGCTTTTCTGTATAATATTCTTCATATAAACAGAGCAAGTACTCAAATTATTGAATGCTAAAGTTCCTTTTAAAAGAGCTGTGGCTTCAAATACTTGTGTCAATCCTGCAGTTAAACTTAGGAATTCATAAAATTTATTCAAGCACCAAACAACCCACTGGGTGGGTGCTGACGGCTCACAGCGCAGTGGCTAAGACGTGGTGCTTCTACACTGAGAGGATAAATATGCAAAACAGATGCAATTTCCTATGCAAAAGAGAAGCCATTTCATAGTGCTGTCAGTATTCTCAAGAAATAGAGATTTACTAGATGGGGCTTTGAGGTAGGTTGGTTGGGGGAGTGGTATTTGATCAGAAACCCGAGCAAGGAGGACGGAAATGCCCAGGGAAGATCCAGGCCATGGAGAGCTCTGAACTGGAGCTAGCTCTGCCTGTCTGAGGAACACTGCAGGAGGCTACTGGGGCTGGAACACTGTGAGCAAGTGGGAAATGAAGTCACCGGATGATTTCTCATGAAGTAGATACCGGTTGAAAATTTATCTCCTGAATGCACAGTTCCCATTCTGACTTCAAAACTTCAAACTCTGAGCAGAACAAACTCTTTCACTATTATAGTTTATAATTTAAAAAATAGGTTGAATTAGAAAAATGGGGAGGAAAACCTTAGTCTTTCTAAAACAAGAAAGAATACTGTGGGGAGCCCAGAATCCTTGGTTTAGAATCTTTTTTGTCAGGTGCCATCCACTTAAGGACGACTCACAGTGACACTATCACAACAGACCTGAGTTCTGTGCCGTCCTCACTGATTCTGATAACTTTACTCCACTGCTGCAGTCAACATGTAAATCCATCGTGATGGGAGCCTTCCTCTCTTTCACTGACCCTCCACGCTTCCAAGTATGATACACTTTTCCAAGGCATAGCTGCTCCTAGCAACATGTCCAAAGTATGAGAGATGAAGCTTTGCCATAGCATTCTAGCTGCTCCTTTTCTAAGACATACCAGTTTATTTTTTTGGCAGTCCATGGGATAGTCTTCTCTAACACTACAACTCAAAGGCATAAATTCTTTTTCTGTCTTTCATACTCACTGTCCACCCTCAAATGCATTGCAAGTATTTGAAAAGACCATGGCCTGAATCGGTCACTCCTTAGTCTTCAAACGGACATCACTGTTCTTCAGTATTTTGGAGAGATCTTGAACAACAGAGTTGTCCAAAGCAGTGTCTCTTTATCGCTTGACTACTGATACCAAGGGTTCTTACTAAGGATCCAAGCAAGATAAAATAATTTACAGTTTCAATCCTTTCTCTATCATGATGTTGCCTATCAGTCCAGTGGTAAGGACCTTTGTTTTCTTGATGTTAAAATGCAATCCATAGTCAAAACTGTAGTCTTTAATCTTCTGCAACACGTGCTTCAGGTCCCCCTCACTTTCAGCAAGTAACGTGGTGTCATCTGCATAGCACAGGTTGTTGAGTCTTCCTCTGATCCTGATGCCACATTCTTCAGCGAGTCCAGCTTCATGAATTACTTCCTTAGCATACTGATTGAATAGGTATAGAGAAAGGATATGCTCCTAATGGATACCATTCTCAATTTGAGACCATACAGTTTCCTTGTTGCGTTCAGGTAACACCTTATTGGTCTAGGTATTGATTTTGCAAGAGCACAATTAAGTGTTCTGAGATTCCCATTCTTCTCAATGTTAGCCACAGTTTGTTGTGATCCACACAGTCAAATGCCTTTGTGTAGTCAATGAAACAACATTTGATAACAGACCTTTGAAAACCCAGAGAGAGAGGCAGGTAGCTATAGTATAAAAGGTAGCGCTCAGATGAGAAGTCACTCAAATATGAGAACAGCTGCAGCCAGCCATTATTAATTGGAATGTGGGATGTGCAAAGGATGAATGTAAAAAAACTGGAAGTTGTCAAAAATGAAATGGAACTTAGAAGATTGGCATTCTGGGTGGTGGTGTTAGATGCTGTTGAGTACGATCCATAGGGATCCAATGAATAATAGACCTGAACCCTGTCCTATCCTCTGCAATCCTCACACTTCCGGACACAGTAGAGCCCGTTGTGGCAGCCACCATGTCAGTCCAGCTGGTTAAGGATCTTACTCACCTTTGCCTACTCTCTACTTTTCTGAGAATCACGTCCTTGTCCAAGGAATAGCCCCCACCTAGCAACATGCCCAAAGTATGTGAAGCGAAGCCTCATCATCTTTGCCTCTGAAGAGCACTTTGGCTGTACCCTCTTTGAGACGTATTTGTTCTTTTGGATGTCCAGTGCTCCAACACCACAGCTCAAAGGTGTCCATTCTTTTCTGTCACCCCTATTCATTGTCCAGCTCTCAGATGCAAAGCAAGTGATTGGAAGGACTATGGCCTGAATCAGATGCAGCTTAGTCCTCAAACTGACACCATTACTCCTCAGAGGTCCCTAACTGCAGACTTTACCAGTGTAATACATCTCCTGACTGCTGATAGCAAGAGGATAATTGTGGATCCAACTAAGATGAAGTTGTTGACCGTTTCAATCTTTTCTCAACCTATCACAATGCTGCCTATTGATCCAATGGTAAGAGTGTTTGTTTTCTTGACATTGAGATGCAATTCATATTGAAGGCTGTATTCTCTGATTGTCTGCAACAGGTGCCTCAAGTCCTTCTCATTTTTTTTCTTAGGCATAGTGAACTGAAATGGACGGCACGGGCCGCTCTGAATCAAGACAATTGATCATATGATCTACTATGCCAAGAATGAAACACTGAGGAAGAATTGTGTAGTATTCATAATAAAAAGATTTGGAGTCTAAGCTCTGTCATGTGTTATTTGTATACCTTGGACAATTCATCTAACTGATTGTAGCCTCCTTCCCTTGCCTGACAATGGAAACAGTGCCTTCTCTCCCTTTGGCTTACCTACACTATGATCAGATGAGATAAGCTGTGTGAAAGCTCACTCTGACCACCTGTGCAAGACCTGTCTGCTTCCCTAACTGAATGCCCAGCCTGGCTGAGAAATGAAACAAAGGCAGGCAAAAAGGAGAGACATATCACGCTTGGAAAGGTGGAGAAAGAGAAAGGGAGACCCCCAACAAAGTGGCTGTCGGAATGGGCTCAAGGGTGTCAGAAATGATGAAGACGGCACAGGACAGAACAGGGTTCAGATCTGTTCAAAGGTAACTGAGTTGTACTCAGTGGCATCTAACAACAAGAACATTATACAACAAAAGATCACCTAATTTTTTTTTTTGCCAGACAAAGCATTAAATGAGTAACTGTGTTGTGTAGTCCCATAAGATACTTTTGTTTCTTCTTTTTACAGAACAGAACTGGAAGGAACCTCCTTAAGTTGCTGCCATCACTCAAAAAATTAACTAAAAAATGGATTAAGTTGCTTGTTCAGGTTTACAAATCCACTGGGTCATAAACATCAAACTCTAAAGATCACCTATTTTCTTTAAACTGAAGTCCTCCGACTATCCTCACTCTTTGCCTATTTAGTTAGAAGTATGATGGAATGCGCTCTCATGTTTTCCCCACCTCATGGATTTTCAGTACGTACAAATTAGAGATGCGCAAGCTTTCCTGGGTGTGAGCACTCTAGTGGCACAGGCTACAGAACAGAGGACATGCAACACATACAAATGAAAACAGCATCAGAAAGAATATCTGCAAAGGGGCATGTCTACACATGCACAATATTCTTCATGTGTAAGGACACAGGCATTACTACACACGCCTTCCACAGTACCTGACAGGCACACGAATGACCTCAGATCATCACAGACAGGCAGGTGATCAACTTTTTTTATTCTCAAAGGGATGTGAATAATGAGTTTTAAAGTTTATATCCAAAACGCTTAAAATTGGTAAAGCATTTAGATATATGGAATGCTCTATTCCTCAAAAATGTATAATTAAATATATCATTGTAATATAAATATGAATTTGACATCAGTTATAATTCTACTTCTATAAAGTTCAAAGCCAGGCAGAACTCTAGTGCTGAAGTTAAAGAAGGCAATGACATGTTTCTCAGCAGTCAGTAGAGTAGTTAACTTATGGGAGGAAGAGGGTCTTGTGATGGGCAGGGGCTGTGGGGGTTTCTGGGGGCAAACAGTGAACTCACTGGTATGACTGTCTACAGAAAGGCAACTAGTGAACTGAACCCACCCCTGGGAGCAATTCTCAGCCAAATCAGACATACACAACCTAACTTCTCCATACAATCAGTCATATAAGATAAATGGGGTAGCATTTGCTCAGGTTCAAAGTTCAGATGAAAAGAAGGGCAAGGACGGACAGATGATAGAAATGGGAACTCAGGGAGGAGGGAGGTCAAGTGCTGAGTGAGGCCTGCGAGGGACTGCATCCAGAGTCACAAAGGAAAGTGTGTACAATTTGTTGAATGGGGGAAAAAACTAACTTGCTCCAAGTTTTCATTGAAACCACAATTAAAAGTTTTAAAAATCATTATATAGGCTTTAAATGCTTTTCTGTGCTGTGTTGCTTATATTTTCAAAGTTAAAAAAAATAACCTTAACTTAAAAAATATGACTAATGTATAGTACATCTGCTTATGTTATATGCATGTTACGTTTTCTTTCTTCACAGTCTGTGAGGGGGTTAGCACATGCCTTTTCCTTCTCTGCATTTTGAGGACAGGACCCTGGCAGTCCAGTGGCTTTACTCTCTTGCCAGCACCAGAGTAAGTCAGAGGATGAGCTCTGGGACTTCCAACCTGCCTGGTTTCCCTCAATACTGGCTCTCACAGCCTCCACACTCCTCACATTCCAGGTGAAAAAGCCCCACAAGAGTAGTCAGGAAGTCAGTGAATTTCTTTTAAAAACACTCAGACTTATTGTTGAGTTGGGGCTGATTCATAGACTCCCAACCTGCCTGGTGTCTCTTAATACTGGCTCTCACAGTCTCCACACTCCTCACATTCCAGGTGAAAAAGCACCACAAGAGTAGTTGTGAAATCAGTGAATCTCTTTTAAAAACCCTCAGACTTATTGTCATTGAGTTGGGGCTGATTTATAGCTGACCCTCTAGAGTTTTCCCGAGGCTGTAGGTTGCACAGGGAGAGATTATCGTGCGGAGCAGCTGGGAGATGTTGGCCTGTGTGCTTCTGAGTTGGCAGCACAGCTCCTTACCCACTAGGCCACTAGATCTCCCTAGTGAATGAATTTCTTTGGAAAGGAAATGAAAAGTTTAGAAAAGTTACCTGTTACTGTGCTCCTCTGCAATTTTGTACTTGCTCTGAAAATCAATCTTGGCCTCTCTGACCGTGTTAAGCCAGGCCCTGAAAAGCTTCTTCTGGAGAAAATGTTCATAAAATTTCCTTGCTTTTTTTTCTAGATCAGTCAGGTACTGGGAAATGAGAAATAATATTAGAAGACACAGCATATTAAAATGAAAGAGAACTGAAACAGAAAACAAAACTAGAAGCATAAAGAGAAATAACATGGTAGCCAAGATAATATGCTCTGTTAATGTAGTTAAAAAAACAGTAACAGAAGCAGAGGGGTGGAAACAGTTGTAGAACTATGGGAGTAGGTTGCTAGTAAAATTACTGGAATATTATGGGACAAGAAGAAGAAATGAGTATAAAAACAAAGCTGATCTAATTGATGCATCATGGTGATACAGATGATCACTCTGTTAAACATTTGTTTAAGATTTTTTTATTAACAAAAACCTGACATTTCCAAATTCATTTCAGAGCCACAAATTGGACTGATTATGTTGTTCTTACAAACCACCCACCCACCCACACACACACACACACACACACCCCTCAAAACCCCCCCTGAAGATATCCAAGGCCTGCTGGATTCTGCCAGCTTTTCTGAGCCAGGCCTTTGCATTTCGATGTGCTCATGGCCCCCTTCCCAGTGAACTCACCTGCAGCCAGCCCCTGATGACTCTCTGAAGCAGATTGTGGGCATAGACCTGATCAGCCTGGGCAGCCCTTCTAGTCAGGTTCTCCTGAGTGCACTGCACCCAGGCCAGCAGGCATTTCCTCTGTAATGCCGAAGAGTGATGTTCTTTGGCCACCTGGACAATTTTTTAAATGGGAAAAGGAAATTACTCTTTCAATTTTAAATAATTAAAGGCAACTCATTTCATGTTGGCACCAGCTCCTATATAAAACCACATATTACTAGAAAGAATAATCTTGAGGTATATGAGGCTGTGCCCTAAAAGCTTTGATGTCTGGCCACACTGTACTGGAGTTTGGGATTGATACAAAGCACTTCTATGCCAATTCCTTCAAAACCAGGATAACTGGCAGGTTACCAAGGAAATGGAACAAACAGCCCCCAAAGCCATTCTTTCATTGTGTTGGGGAGTAGGCAGTGGGCAACCTTTTCTGCTTGTTCTCCTGGACCTTGAACAACTCCACAGTGAACCTTCTTCCATGATGTGCTTTGCCACTATCTTAAGTGAAGAAATGCCAGCACTTTCAATTAGTGCTGTAGAACGAGCTGTCAGTGGCATGAAAATTTAGACATTATCCATAAACCACAAAACCGTCTGATTAAAAAAAAAATAATACCATGAATAATTTAATGTCTTACCAACTTAAAAGGCTCAGAGTATCAATCTATTAAACACACAATTCATGGTTTATAGATTTTAAAAAGTAATAGCTATATTATTTTAAGAGATAAGAGGGAAAAATCCTTTCTCTCAGTCATCACCAGACAATCTGATATCTTTCCAAGTCTTGTCTAGCCATCTGGCAACGTGAACCTGATCGATCTAGCAAACCTTGGTCAAAGTGACCATCACGGGGGCCCTGTGCACCCGAGAGTGCTTTTCATCCTGACTCATCCGACTCTGGAGCCAAAAGACAAGTGGAGCCAGGAACACATGGCCTCCTACCTTCCCTCCTCTTCACCCTCTGGGAAAATAGAGAAGCAGAATGAAAAAGACTGTCCTAAGGTCTGTCAGGAGTTCTGACAATGATTGCATGGAATGTGTGTGAGTTTAAGGGATGAATTTAAGGGAGAATGCTACAAATAAGCCAGGAACTGGCCCCTCTTAATTCTTTTTTCCTATCACTTGGAAAACAATGCTCATCAGGCAAGGAGTTGTCACCTCCTGTCACTGTCTCCCAGCAGTTTCATTTTACTTCGTTTTACTTGAAACTTGTGTTTGGCATCTATGTTATGTGCTGTCGAGTTGACTGTTACTCATAGCAACCCTATGAACAATGAATCTAAAACCTGCCCCATCCCATGCCATCCTCATTATCTGATATACTTGAGCCCATGTTACAGTCACTGTGCCAATCTATCTTGTTGAGGGTCTTCACTGACTCTCTGCTTTTCCAAGTATGATGTCTTTTTCCAAGGACTGGCCTTTCGTAACATCATGCCCACAGTACATAAGACGAAGTTTCGCCATCCTTGCCTCCAAAGAGCACCCTGGCTGCATTATCTCCAAGACATATTTGTTCTTTTGGCAGTCCTTGGGATATTTAATATTCTTCTCCAACACCACAACACAAAGATATCAATTCTCCTGTCATCCTTAGTCATTGTCCAGCTCTCAGAGGCACAGCAAGTAACTGAAAAGACCATGGCTTGGATCAGGTTAACAAGCCAGGTCTTCAGGCTGATAACATTACTTTTTAGCACATATCCTAACTGCTGGTACCAAGAGGGTTAACTGTGGATTCAAGTAAGGTAAAATTGTTGACAATGTTAATCTTTTCTCCATCTTTCACAATTTTGCCTGCTGACCCAGTCAACAGGTGAAGATTTTGTTTTCTTGATGTTCAGATGTAACTGATATTGAAGACTCTAAGTCTTCAAGTTTGTGTCATCTGCATGATGCAGGTTTCACCGATCCTAATGCCACATTCTTTTTTCATAAAGTCCAGCTTCTAGAATGATTTGCTTAGCATACAGACTGAGTAATTATGGAGAAAGTACGCATCCCTGATGCACATCTCTTAATTTTAAACCATTCAGTGTTGCCTGGCTCTGTTTGATCCACACAGCCAAATGCCTTTGCATAGTCAATAAAGCAGATATAAGACATTCTTCTAATGGTCTCTGCTTTCAGCCAGGATTCATCTTACATCGTCAGTATTAATATCCCTAGGCTCTTCTTAATCTGGTTTGAATTTCTGGTGATTTACTGTTCTAGCTATTTATGAATAATCTTGAGTAATATTTTACTTACATGTGATTTTAATAATGTTGTCGTCGTCATTGTTGTTATGTGCCATCGAGTTGCCTGCAACTTACAGCAACCTTATGTACAATAGCCCTAACCCTGCTCTATCCCTTGGCAATCTTACTGTCTCTGACATACCTATCCCCACTTCCCCAGTGACTGAATAAATCCATCTCATCGAGGGCCTTCCCCTCCTGCGCTGTCCCTCTACATTCCCAAGCATGACATCCCTCTCCAAGGACTGATCCCTCCTTGCAACATGTCCAGTGTATGTCAGACGAAGCTTCAGAATCCTTGCCTCCAAGGAGCAGCCTGGCTTCACCCTCTCCAGGACGAACTTGTTTGTTCTCCTAGCAGTCCATGGTATATTCAACACTCTTCTCCAGCACCACAGCTAAAAGGCATCAGCTCTCCTATTATCCCTACTCATTTTCCAGGTCTCCGATGCATAGCAAGTGATTGCAAAGACCACGGCCTGTTTCAGGCTCACCTTAGTCTCCAGACTGACACCACTGCTCTATACTTTAGAGAGGTCTCTGACAGAAGACTTTCCCATCGCAATCCATCTTTTAATTCCCTGGGTGCTGGTACCAAGAGTGTTGATTATAGAGCCAAGCAATCTCAATCTCTTCACCATCTATCATGAAGCTGCCAATTGGCCCAGTGGTGAGAATCTTTGTTTTCTTGATACTGAACTTCAATCCATATTGAAAGCTGCAGTCCTTGATGTACAGCAAGTGCTTCAGGTCCTCCTCAGTTTCAGCAAATAAGGTTGTGTCATCTGCATAATGCAGATTGTTGATGAGTCTACCTTCAATCCTGATGCCACATTTCTGCTCATAGAGCCCAGCCTCCCAGATAATCTGTTCCACATATAGATGAAAAGATATGAAGATAGGACACATTGTTGATGCACACCCTTCCCAATTTTGAACCATGTAGTGTTTCCTTGCTCTGTTCTGATGATTGCCTCCTGCTCTATGTATAGGTTTCGCATAATCAAATGTTCTGGGATTCCCATTCTTCTCAGAGTCAGCCACAGTTTGTTGTGATCTGCACAGTCAAATGCCTTTGCATAGTCAATGAAACACAGATAGACATTCCTCTGGTACTCTCTGCTTTCAGGCAAGATCCTTCTAATATTAGTTATAATATCCCTAGTGCCATGTCCTCTTCTAAATCCAGCCTGTTTGATAATATCTACATTCTGTTGGACCACCCTTTTTGGGAATGTGAATAAATACGGATTTTTTTCTAATCAATTGGCCAGAAATCTTGGCATAGACCAGTGAGTCTTAGAACTTGTACTGTTCAGTTCTACTCTGTCCAACCATGTTATTAAGAAACTGACTTAATAGAAATGGGTTAAAAAAAAATAAAAGAGTAAAACTCATAAACAATGTGCACTGAGTTGATCCAGTATGACCAATCTTTGTGGTGGCATAGTTTAAAAAGGAAGGATCAAGGTTAATTTCCACATTATTGACTCAGAGAACTAAGAAAACAATCTATCTCATTCCTAAAAAGAAAAAACAAAACCACAACACAGCGTACTAGTGAAGGCCTGGGGCCTAGTTGGACCTAGGCTCCCAACTGGGATGGATCTCTCCTGCCCTCAGTCCTGTCCACAACTTGGTCTATTCAGCTGCTTTAATACTCCAGTTTCAGAACTACTGGGAAGGAGGATGGGGCAAGAAAATGAAGGAGAGAGAAAACCAGTGGAGAGCATGAAAGAGAGAAGGAAATAAAGTCTGCAAATAAGAGAATGAAGAGAATAAAGGTTGGCTATGTCCTATTTACAGAGGTTGTTGGAAGGTGCCCTCGAGTTGAATACAACTCATTGTGACCCTATGAACAACCAGTCTGAACACTATCTGATCCCATGCCACCCTCACAGTCTCTGACACACTCCAGCCCATTACCATGGTCACCATGTCAACCTATCTGGTTGAGGGTCTTCCTTAGCTTGATCTTATTATCAGAAGCATTATTCTTCTTCCATCCTGATTTTTAACTGCAAATACAAGTCTGAATTTTCTGCATTAATTTGGCCAAATAAATGAGAGTTAAGTCAAAATAGGTATACACTATGAGTTCATGGTTATATAGAGTTTTAAACCCGTATTTTCTATTTTGAACTACGTGACCGTATTTTTGAACTGTCCTATATCTTGGATACATTTGTTAGGATATTTTCAGAAATTCCACTGGTGGTTGATTTCCTTTATTACTATTGTTTATATCATGATTATACATTTATGCCCTCTACAATAAGGAGCCCTAGAAGTGCTCTTTCAAACCTACCAGCTTCTCCATGAGGAAAGGATGTGGCAGTTGGCTTTTGTAAAGACTAAAGCATTAGAAACCCCATGGGGCCATTTCACTCTGTTCCCAGGGGTTCACTATGAGTCAGAACTGACTCCATGGCAACCAGTTTGGTTTTGGTTTACTCGTCACAATAGAACGTCACAGTGGCTCTTGGTGGAATTCGTGGAACCTCCTCAGTGACCTTGACTTCAGTCCCATGATTTGCTTTGGCTAATGGGAATGCTAACTGACATCAACTAAGCAAGCATAGGTTCCATGTGGGCTCACATCATTTGGTTTGTCCTTCTTTACCTTCATTGCAAGAAGCAGCAGCTGAGAAGCTTTTGGAACCCAAACAAGAGGCCTGAACAAAGACCTGAACTCAGTCCACAAAAGGCCCCCACACGTATGATGAAGAATTTTCACAGAGGATGATATTCAAATGGCAAACAGACACATAAAGAAATGCTCAAAATCACTGGCAATAAAAGAGATGCAAATCAAAACCACAATGGGGTACCATCTCACTCCAGTAACTGTGGCAAAATTTAACAGGGCTGGAAGTAATAAATGTTGGAGAGGATGTGGTGAGAAAGGAACTCTTACACATTGTTGGTGGGACTGAACAATAGTACAACCATTCTGGGAGGCAGTTTGCTGCTTCCTCAAAAAGCTGAACATTAAAAAAAAAAGCTGAACATAGAAATTCCATGTGACCAGCTATTCCACTACTTAGAATATACTGAGACAATGAGAACCAAGGCTCAAATGAAGATTTGTACACCAATGTTCATTGCAGCATTATTCACCATCGCCAAGAACATGGAAACAGCCTAAATGTCCAACCACAAATGAATGGATTGAATAATTATGGTACAGTCACACAATGGAATACTACGCAGCACACAGGAGCAATGATTTTGTAAATTATTACTTAACTTGGGAGGACTAGAAAGCATTATGCTGAGTGAACTAACTCAGTCACATGAGGACAAATATTGTATAAAATCATTATTGTAGAATGAGTATAAGAATCCAAAGGGGGTGGGGGAAGGTGGAAGCAGAAGGATGAGGATTTACGGAGGTGGGGAGATTAATCATGGAATTGTGTAATTTGATGGATGGGGGAGGTGGTGAGGGAAGTAGGAAGAATCTGTTCTCAAAAACAATGTATTCGAATTTTGTAAATAGTGTAAAAAAAGAAACAACTGTCTGAATCATAAGCAAATTTGTCCATGCAGAAACTGAATACATCTGATGGTGGTAATTTTTCTCTTTCAAAATTCTGATAACATTGAGAGAAACTTCTATTCATCTTATTTTGTAAATCTTTAACTCTAGTTTTTTTTCTTAGCAATCTTTTGTTACTCTGGATAACCAAATCTAAAGTTTTGTCATAAAGAAATAAGAGCTGATTAATTTATCCTTCTGGCTTTTAAATCACCAAATTCTTTCCAAAGTCTGACTGGGGAGCCACCCTATTTGAAAAAATCGAGGGAACAGTTGATACTATACCTGAATGTTCTGTATGTTCTGCAATCTCATTCTTTTCCAAGGCTCCAAACCTTTTTTCCTTAGCAGGACCCTTTCATAATGTTCTTTTGCTATTGCCTCCAACTGCCGATTCCTCTCAATGCGCTTCTGCTTCTCTAGTTCTTTCTGGAAAAATACAGAAAAAATGCCTGACTTAAAAAGAAAAAGATGAATGAATTTAATTTTAACAAATAGCCAATGAATTAATCCATATTTTCTCTGGACTACATATATAGGAGAGCTACTAATTAATCTTTGAAACTCAATCATTGATGACACCCGGGTATCACTAAATTAAGTGCTGAGCAGGGTAAGAGAGTTCTGGAGCATTAAATGAAAATGGAAAAATTTTGCCAAGAGGGTCAGGAAATGTTCTATCATGAGCCCTACAAGAATCATGGCTGGGTATAATCCTGGACTAATCAGTATTAATCATAGTAATATCTTAACTCTTACAAAGATACTAAAAAAGAAAACATTTAGTTAGGAGCATAATCAGGATTTCTCCCCCTCATTATAAGTAAAAATGTAGCTTCTTCATTTAGTATATGGAATTGTTGTTGTGGTACACTACTGCAGAACCAATTGCTGACTCTCCAGTGGATTATCAGAGGCTGTAAAGTGCATGGGAAGAGATTGCCTATCTTTCTCCTGCGGAGCAGCTGGTTGGTTTGAACTGAGTTCCTTGGATTTGTCAGTGCAACTTGTTACCACTAAGACACGAAAGTTTGAACTAGCCCTGGCAATGCACTTAGAAAAGATACTTTCATTTCCCTCACAGGAGAACTGTACCCCAGAGGCAGATGCCTGAATAGACTGACAGAAACTCTCATATTTATCTTTTTCTCTTTTAGTGAAAAGAATTTAAAATAAGGATGAGAGGGGGAAATGGCTGCCTAATGGTGAGTGGTGGCAAGTGAACAGATCGAAAGCACAGACTTAAAAATGGCCCACCAGATTTCACCGTCTGGGTGAGACTTTACCTTCTTAGCTTTTTTCCCCCCCCTGGATTACCTGCAGTTTGGAAGCAGGGATGCCACTTCCTAAACAACATGCCTCTGGAAGCTCTATGAACTTTGAGAAACGTCGATAGTTATAGAACATGGTTCAGGTCATGTTCATAGGGTCTCTGTGTCGTGCTAGACTTGACGGCAGTCAACAACTACCACCACCACTACCACTACCACTACCACTACCAGCACCAGCACCAGTACTAGCACCAGCACGAGCACCTGCAGTTTATTAATTTGTTAAACCAAATCACTAATCTACCTGTAATATCTGGAAAAGGCTATTGTAGTATTTGTTTTAAAGACACAGTGTTTCTTTGGAAAGTCTATTTATGTCTGGACTTTTAAAGGGGTACAGTTCTCCTAACTCATTACCTCTCCATTCTTAATGAAAGATGGAGCCAAGTTTTGATGTAGTTTGATCACAGTTCTCTAGGATGCATATCTTCCTGTTCTACTATTGGCTTTTCCAGTTTATAACTGGAGTTTCTTTGATGCTAATGCACAATTTCTTGCTCGAGACTGTAAGAATAATTAATTAGTACACACTAGGTTCCCCCCCAATAACTCATTTAATTCACTTTCTTCACTGCTTGGAATTTAAATTTCTTTATCTAGGCTGTTCCTGGCAGACACTATCATCTGTGAATGTTTAGGTTTTGCAAAGGTTGTTGCATACCTACTCAGATAATCTGGGGTTTCTTCTTTATCTAGTCTCTGTAGCCCTGACAGACTATACTACATGATGTGGATCTTACTGAAACTCCCACTCTGCCACCTTTCTAAGGGTGGTTGGCTGGTAGAGAGATGCTGCAATGTTTGAGAATCATTTTGGTCATGGTCATATTTCCATAGGGAGCTGTTGCCAGTGCTTCAGATCGAAATTCCTGGACCCCTCAGTCTTAGAAGAGTCAATGAATCCAGTATGGAATATCCATTTTAGCTTCTGCCCTCTCTATCCTTAAGAACAAAGAAATTCGAGCCCAGGCCAGAGAAAATTTTAACTTGAAACCATGTGAATGTGTGTGTGCTGGGATGGGGTGGGGTGAGAATGGTGGTGCAAGCAGGAGTGCAGAGGTAATAGGTGAGTTGAGTAGAGGAGCGATCTGCTCCCAAGGACTGTATGCATGTCACTAACAGCCTTCCGGTTTCCAGAAGATAAGGCCCATCATGTTCCTCTACTAGACCCCAGGAGTTAAACTTTACAGAAATTTTCTTAGAGAACCCAAAGAGCATTCACATATTCAGGCATCCATTTTAAGCATCTCTGTAATATTTTATAAAGATAATCTCTGTTTTGGGGTCAACCCTGACCTATTCTATCCATTCTGAATGGACTGTGGAGACAGGCAGCATATTCTTCAGGCTTCCCGGTCTCTCTGTGCTCCTCCTCTCAGGCCTCCCATCCCCTCCCCACCACAGAGGGAGGACAGAGGCACCTACAGTCCTTAAGGCAACCCTGAGTGACTCTAACAGCAGTTCTGTGCTTTGACTGTCCATCAAAACTAGTTTTGGAATCTAAGAAAAAAATATTAAATTATCAACAATGGTAGTCGTTTAGTCAATAAAAACTTTGTGTTAAAAGTAGAGATTGGCTGCTGCCAAATATTTTTAAAAAACTTTATAACTGATGTAGTTAAACCTAACCATTCTATTGGTGATCACAAGGCAGGTAACAATACTCTGCAGAAAAACAAATTATAACCTAAGAAAATACAGTCTTGAAATTTCTACTAAATCATATCAACTTCTGCATTTATGTGAGCTGATAAACTGCAGTAAGTTCTGAATGAAGTTAATCTTGTCTAAGTAAATGAGCCTGCAGACTGTGATCTCCCAAAGCGAAAAAATACAGACAGAGGAGGAGGAAAAGACCAAGATGGATGTCAGAATAGACTCTGAATATTGCACTCAAGCACTGAGAAGACAAAGCAGAGGGAAGAATTCAAGATATTAAAGCAATGAACAGAAGATTTCAAAAGGTAGCACTGGAGACAAAGTATTATAATGAAATGTGCAAAGAGCTGGAGTCAGAAAATCAAAGGAGTCAAACTCACCTAGCATTTCTTAAGCTCAAGGAACTGAAGAACAAATTCAAGGCTCGAGTTGCAATACTTAAGGATGCTTTGGGCAGAATATTAAATAATCCAGGAAGCATTAAAAAACAATGAAAAGAGTATACACAGTCATTGTATCAAAAGGAATTGGTGGATATGGAAGAATTTGATGAAACAACATATGAGCAAGAGCCTGTGGTGATGAAGGAGGAAGTTCAAGCTGCTCTGAAAGAATTGGCAAAAAACTCCAGGAGTTTATGGCATACCAATTGACATATTTCAACAAACAGATGCTGCCCTGGTTGTGCTCACCTAGTTGTGCCAAGAAATCTGGAGGACAACCACCTGGCCAACTAAATGGAAGAGATCTGTATTTGTCCTCATTCCAAAGTAAGGTGACCCAACAAAGTGCAGAAATTATTGAAAAATATAATTAATTTTACATGCAAGCAAGATTCTGTTAACAATTAACCAAAAATGACTAGAACAGCACATCAGCAGAGAACTTCCAGAAGTGTACTATGGGTTTAGAAGAGGCTGTGGTACTAGGGATATTATAGCTAATGTAAGATGGATCTTGGCTGAAAGCAGAGAGTGCCAGAGGAATGTAAATCTGTGTTTCGTTGACTATGCAAAGGCATTTGACTGCAGACCATAACAAACTGTGGCTGACTCTGAGAAGAATGGGAATCCCAGAATACTTTATTGTGCTTATGTGAAACCTATACATAGACCAGGAGGCAGTCATCAGAACAGAGCAAGGAAACACTGCATAGTTCAAAATTGGAAAGGGTGTATGGAACGGATGTGTCCTATCTCCATACCTTTTCAACCTGTATGTAGAACAGATTATCTGGGAGGCTGGGCCCTATGAGGAGAAGTGTGGCATCAGGATTGGACGTAGACTCTCCAACAATATGCGTTATGCAGATGACACAACCCTGCTTGCTGAAAGTGAGGAGGACCTGAAAGCGCTTGCTGCAGAGAGTCAAGGAGTGCAGCCTTCAGTATGGATTGAGGCTCAATGTCAAGAAGACAAAGATTCTCACCACTGGACCAATTGGGAGCATCAGGATGGATGGTGAAGAGACTGAAATTGTTAATACTTTCAGTTTGCTTGGTTCCACAATCAACACTCTTGGTACTAGCAGCCAGGAAATTAAAAGATGAAATGCACCAAGAAAGTCTGCTGTCAGAGACCTCTCCAATTACAGATGAACAACAATGTCAGTCTGGAAACTAAGGTGCACCTGATTCAGGTCATAGTGTTTGCAATTACTTGCTATGCATAAGAAAGCTGGACAATGACTAGGGATGTTAGAAGGAGAATTGATGTCTTTGGGCTTTGGTGCTGGAGAAGAGTGTTGGATATACCATGGACTGCTAGGAGAACAAACAGGCTTAGGCTGCTCCCGGGAGGCAAGGATTCTGAAGCTTCTTCTGACATACTTTGGACATGCTACAAGGAGAGATCAAACCCTGGAGAGTGATGTCAAGCTTTGGAGGGTGGAGAAACAGCGCAAGAGAGGAAGATCCTTAACGAGATGGATTGATTCAGTGACTGGAGTATAGGTGTGCCAGAGACAGTAAGATTGGCACAGGATAAAGCAAGATTTAGGGCTATTGTACATAGGGTTGCTATGAGTCGCAGGCAACTTGACGGCACATAACAACAACATCATCATCATTTGGAGTTGTGTTCTCTGCAGGTATAGTGTTGGCAAAGCACAAATATGCAGAAAATAAAGCAATTACACATTAAAAAAAGTAGAGGTTGTGGGTGGATGAGGGGGTGAAAGAATAAGAAAGATGCACTGGGGACTTAAAGAGACAGTGGTAACAGGCATAGATCAATAGTAATTATGTAAAACTATATGAATATATAAAACAATATGTATAATTGATTGTATGTAAAGCAAGGAAAAATTCTTTTTAAAAGCTAGCATGCAAAAAACCGCTTTCTCAGTGGTGGTCAACCTATATTATATAAATGCAAAACCATGTACCCTTCAATTTCTTTTTTTACTTCCCAAAATTTCACTTCAGGAGAAAGGCAGATGTGAGTTGGCTGATTCTGACACATCTTTCAATGTACCTGAAACTTTTGTGAGGAAAACTCCTAAAGATGGGATGCCAGGATATTTCTAGGATAGAAGGAAAGGTCACCGTCTTTCAATCCAAACTACATGTTTTTGTACAAGTTCTGAAAAGGGAGTGTACATATTCTCTAAGCATTATACCTAAGTAGCCTTTATAATCTTTATTCTAGGCATGTGATAGCAACTCATCGGACTGCATGGCCAGAAAGAAAATTATGTCCAACAGTTTTCTCATGAGCAGTAAGACGAAGCTGAGAGAGTTAGGTAGAGGAAGAAAACAAAGAAACTAACAGTCCCCACACTGACATAAATGTCCCTGGAGTGTCAAGGTACCAGTTGCAATTTGCAGATAGGAGCTTAATTACATGCTCAGGATCCGTCAACATGTACATGTACAACATGTACAAAATACAATTCAGTCCTCCCAGTACTTAACTCCAAGGTGTTTAGGTTCCAAAAAGAAAAAAAAAATTCAATGACTAGGCAGCAAACCCGATTCTCTCTGTCTATTTTATCCCCATAGAAAAACAGTTAATAAAATAGAGCTCTATTTAAGCCAAAACTTTGTATTGCTACACAGCAATGTATTCAGAGTTCATTTGTATACTTCCTCCCTCAACTAAAGATTCCACAATACAGTTGGCTGTCTTTCATAAGTATTTCCATATTTTTCATTTCCTTGTCTATAAAATGAGCTTGGTAACACCTGCATTCATGACTTCCTGTAGATTCTTGGAGATAATACATATATTGGAGATCTTTGCAACTAGAATTTCAAAGCATACTTCACTCAGGCTATGAAAGAATTTCTCATTTAAATTCAACAAATGGCATACAAAAATAAGACTAATTTTGAATGGGCTTCTTCATCAATCACTACTGCTTTGAAAGAAAGACCAGTATTACAGCTGTGTTAAGAAAAGCAGAGAGGGCTGAGCATTTAGTGGTACCAGTTCAAGTCCCCGCTTTTCCTTTTTTCTTAGAGGCTAAAGGGAATCAAAGCAGAGGAACACTGTTGAATGTGTCTGGAGAAAAATCACCTCACTGCACTGACACTATCTGACACACAAGTAATTATCACTGCCCTCCTTCTCTTCTGAGTCACTTTTCCATCCTGCTATAGATCACTTTCTAGGCCACTTATACTTTTCCTTTCTCCCATTGTAACTCTGTCACTTAAATCAGAATGCAAACACATATTGTTCTCTCTCATGTAAAAAGAAAAAATGTGACCACCACCACCAAAAAAAAAAAAATCCTTCTTAGACCCCACATGACTTCTTGGAAAATGTTATCTGTAGCTGCTCCATGGAAGAAGGATGCACAATCTATTCCCATAAAATTTACTGCCTCTGAGGACCAGTTGGTGGGTCAGCTATCGTTTGGTTTTGATCTGATGACACAACACACACTTATGGTCTCTGTGCTCATCCCTTATTCTGTCTTCAGTTCCTGGAATGGATGCTCTTCGCACCCCTCTATCCAAGTACTCATATCTAGGTCACAAATAATCTCCATGATGCCAAATCAGAGTCACACGTCCACACTTAGTGGACTTGAATTCTCCAGGAGCATTAACCACCCCAGATCCTCTCCCAGAATACATTTCTCTCCCAGCTTTTTGATTCTCCATTGCTCTAGTTCTACCTCTTTGGTTTTTCATCCTCTGAAAAACTATACGTATGCTCTCGGGCTGGTTCCCGGGCCCTGCCAATCCATCCAGTTTCCACATCTAGCTCATTAAAAACACTAACATGTTGCTGAGTCCCAGATTCCTCACGATCATCACACTTCTGAATCAGATACTGGTCTATCTGACACAGGTCCACCTGGACATGTAACAGGCATCTCACACTGTTAATATTAGAGCGTGTTAATGCTCTAGTGATCCCTGTGAAGGCCTCCGCAGCATCTAGCAGCTCAAGAACCACCTCCACAGAGAGGATGTTTTTACATACTTACATACTTACTGCCTGTTCTCTCCATTTAGCACTTAAAACTTCTGTGGGCAGAGTTGTTCCCTGTCTTCTTTACTGCTCTATTTCAACACCTGTACAGTGTTGTAACCATATGGTAGATGTTTTAGAGATACCTGTTGAATCAACTAGCATATTTGCTTAAGCAATTATGGAAAATTCGACCGAGTCTTCTTCAACACAATGATCTTTTCAACCACAAACTTCATGAATTGTCTGTTAATCAAAAGTGTATTTACATAGCCATAGAAAGTACTTAATAAGTCAAAGAATGGGGATGGTAAGTTAGATTTTTATTTTTAAACATCACTATATGAAGCTTCTGGAAGCAGGAACAGCATCCACTTCCGAAATGGCTTGGCTCCAGAAACTCTACGTACGAACAGTGCTCAGGCCGTTCGTTCATAGGGTCGCTATGAGTCAGTCGTCTACGACTCGACGGCATCAAACAACAACATATGAAGCTTATGAGTTGCCATCTTACTGTTACACATGACAGGCTCTCCACCTGGAGTCACATGGGCACCAAACTGCCACTAGAAATGCTGACTGTACTGTGCCAGGTGGTACTTTCTGCCACTCTTAAGGTGGGCCCCTCTCTTGAGAGTACAGCGTGCCTCAGACCAGGGGAATTTAAGGTAATGAGGATCTTTCATATTAGGCAACTACATCTTACCCCTGTACCACCTCTTTCTGAATCTGAAGGAAAATGTCGTGGACTTAGGAGAAATTCTTTCACTTTTTTCCTAAAACTAGCACCACTGGACCTTATATGCTTATAACAGGGCTTGTCTAGTATTTCCTACCTAAGAAAGTGTATGTGATTGCCCAGAGACTTTCTTTAGCTTATCAAAAGTCAGGTTGTTCATCTGTGTAATTAAAAGTATGGTATCTCTGTTGGACAATTTGCTGATTCACTCAATATGAAAAAAGCTTCCCAGCTAAAAGAGGCCACGGAGGCTTCTATCAGACACTTCAAGGATGTGACTGATGCAGAAGGTTTGATGTGCACCTCTTTTTCTGATGTACATCTTATGCCCTGCAGGTTATTTACTGGGAACAATTATATAAAGTATAAAAATTATATAAAGTATAACACAAAAATCCTATAAACATTTGCAATTGAGTCTATTCTGACTCAGTAACTGTGTGTGCATCAGAGTACAACTGAGCTCCACAGGTTTTTCAATAGAGGCAGAGCACTAAGCTTTTTCAAGACACTTCAATCTCCAACCATTTGCTCAGCAGCCAAGCACGTAATCATTTGTACCATCCAAGGCTTCTTAAAGTACCTGAGGAGGGAAAGCACTGTGTGGGTTTTTGGTCTCTGTGTAGAATGATGTTGTTGTGTACCATAGAACCAAGACCAGCAGGTTTTCGGAGCCAATATATCACATGGGGTTTGACTGCCCATCTTTCTCCTGAAGAGCAGCAGGTGGATTCAAACTGCCTACCTTTTCACTGACAGCACAACTGACAGCCACTTGGCCTCTGAAACCATCAGGAATCTGGAAACACAGGGGCCTTGAGGGAGATACAAGATCTAAGCATTGGTTTATCTGAGACAAAGCTACAAGACACCAAAAATGAAAGTATGATGATTCAACTACAAAGCTTGACTAATTGCTGGGGTCAGTGTGAGAGGGTGAAGTTCTGAGAACAACAGTTACAAGGATTCCTACACTTCTGTAGGTGGCTCTGGTGGCATAGTCTATAGGTAACTGTGCTCCTAAAACAAAGGCCATGCCTCTCTGGTGGTTCAAATCCACCAGCTGCTCCACAGGAGAAAATGGGTGATCTCTTCCCATGAGATTTTTAGCCCTGGAAACCCAATGGGGGGGGGGGGTCGGGTCAGCTGAATCGGTTCTGACTCTACAGTAACGAGACCTTTCTGTAGGCTGTCCGTCCAGACGCCTGGCCAGGGAGGAGCCTGGAAAGGCTCCACCTGTGCTTGTGCCAGAGTGAGAGGATGAAGATGAAAACACTAGAAATAAAAACAGAAGAACAGCAGTCCTAAATTGACCATTTCCTTTTTTTGGAAATAGAAGGCTTAGTTTATAGGGTGAAGGAATTTACCAGAGGATGCATTATGACAGCTACGGGAAAGGAACTGGAGGGAACTCTGCCCTGACCCTTACCCAAGAGGAGGAAGGAAAAAAACCAAATCTATAAGGGGAAAGTGAAAGTCCCTGGCTGCACACTTACCTGGCTAACAAGCCTATCTGCTAACCAGAAGGCTGGGGGTTTGAGCCCACTGGGAGGAGGTGCTCAAGAAGGGTCTGGTGATCTACTTGAAAAACAAGCTCCTGAGTAACATGGAGCACAGTTCTACTCTGACATACAGGGTCAGAATGCATTTAAACTGATTTAACAGCAACTGAAATATGGAAGCAGCCTTAAGGTCACAGAGTGAGACAAAGGGATACTCAATGCAGCTGAAAGGAGGGATACTTCTACGCCAGAAGAGGGGCAGAAGTACTCGTGAGTTCCTAAGGCTGTGCATTCTACAAAGTGTGGCTTACTCAGAACATCAGGCAAGGCAGGTTCCCCTTTCTCTACCATGCTAACTAGCTAACACAATTACTGTGGATTACAGCTACGAAAGTGGCAAGAGATATACTTTCTCTCTGCGGAGCAGGGAAAAATGAAAGACCCAAAGTCAAAAGAGGAGGCAAACTGTAGTCTAGTGTTCATAGCAACAAAAATCTCAAAGGTGGAAATCACAAGGACAAAAAACTGCACATGTATACCGGCTCCTAGCTAGAAACGTACAAGTGTCCATAACCAAAGACCTATATATCCAATATCTGTTGTACAGTATGCTAGGTTTGGCTTTGAATAATTACAACATCAAAACACAAGACCCCAAAACAAACAAATACAGCTAGAAGACAGAAAGTAATGATTATAATGTAATACAAATATAACAGAAATGTTGAAACCATCAGGAAATTTTAAATAACTTATGACAATATTGTAAAGGCTCTAAGGGAAAAGGTAAACATTATTCAAGGTCAGATAGGCAATTTTAACTGACATGGAAATGAGTAGAATGAAAATGCCAGTGACATAGCTGAAAAAAGGTATCAGGTAACCTGAAGTGGAGGCTGGTTTTAGGTGCTGTCGAGTTGATTTTCAACACAGCGACCTCATGTGACAGAGTAGAACTTGCTCATAATGTTTCCAGTTTGTTATCTTTCCAAAAACAGATACCAGGTCTTTCACCCATGAGTCTGCTTGGGTGGGTTTGGTTAACAGCTGAGCGCCAACTAACAAAAACTAAGAGAAATGAAGAGGCAGAGGAAACTAAAGGGAGAAGAGAGGAAGAATTAAAATATAATATTTTCTATCTTATTTTTTTAAAACCATGCAATAAAGTATTTTATTACACAGGAGTTTTAAAAATTATTTTCTTAAATCTCTCCATCATTGTTTTATGTGCCACTGAATCACGTGGGACTCATAGCGACATGTACAACAGCCCTAATCCCTGCTCTATTCTGTGCCAATCTCACTGTCTCCAACACGCCTACACCCATTACCCCAGTCACTGAATCAATCCATCTCATCGAGGGTCTTCCCTGCACTGTCCCTCCAATCCTCTCAAGTATGATGTCCCTCTCTAAGGAATGATCCCTCCTTGCAACATATCCAAAGTATGTCAGATGAAGCTTCAGAATCCTTGCCTCTAAGAAACATCCTGGTTTTACCCTCTCCAGGACAAAACTGTCTGTACTCCTAGCAGTCCATGGTATATTCAATCTCTCCATACATTGGCAATAGTAAGTGTACTGCTTAACATATTTGAATTGCAAACCTGAACACTGCTTAAGGGGAAAGTATTCCTAAAGCACAATTAACCAGGAGGCCAATTCATCTGCTGGTCTCCAAGAACATGGAAATGAACATGATAGACAGACTGTCACCCATTTGAATCTTCATTTACCACCATTTGATAACCCATTTCCAGGTCCAGATTAACAGCACATTTCTTGCCAACAATCATGAGATGTCCAAGAAGACTTTCTTCTTCTTCTTCAACATCATCAGCTACAGAAATCTGGGTATTAGGTTTCTTAAGTATCACAAGAAAATGTATTGGTGCCTGAGGTGAAAAGTCATGAAAAACAAGGCATCGCTCATCCTCAAAAATGATTTTGGCTGGATTTCCTTGACGATGATATTCCGGAAGACTGTGTCACCATCAGGCTGAGTAGTCTGAGCCTTGGTGATCTCATCTGCCATCTCGGTCTCCCCTCGGTGTCCCTCCTGTGCCAAGACTCTAGGAGAAACATGGGAGGAAGGAGCAAGGGAGGCCGAGGGAGGTGGGAATACGTTGCTGAGCCTGCCTCTATCTTGTTTTTAACGACATTAAAAGATAACAGGCTAATTAAAGCAGTCACTGTAAAAATGTATTGGTTATTTATAGTATGTTGTTATTGTTGTACAGTATACAAAGAAAAATATAGGCTTTACATATGATAGAAAAGCACAAAGACTTGGGGGGAAAGAAATGAAAAATATACTACTATAATGTCATTTTACATACAGGGAGAAAGAGTAGTAATAAAATCAATAAATAGTTGACTGACCTCGCCAAAGTACTGAAGAGCAACGATGTCAGTCTGGAGACTAAGGTGCACCGCATACAGGCCATGGTTTTTGCAATTACTTGCTATGCATCAGAGAGCTGGACAATGACTAGGAATGACAGAAGGAGAACTGATGTCTTTGAGTTGTGGTGCTGGAGAAGAGTACTGAATATACCATGGACTGCTAGGAGAACAAACAAATTCATCCTGGAGAGGGTGAAGCCAGGTTGCTCCTTGGAGGCAAGGATTCTGAAGCTTCCTCTGACATACACTGGACATGTTGGAAGGTGGGATCAGCAATTGGAGAGGGTCATCATGCTTGGGAGGGTCGAGGAACAGCACAGGAGAGGAAGACCCTCTATGTGATGGACTGATTCAGTCACTGGAGTAATTGGGAGAGGTGTGTCGGAGACATTAAGATTGGCAAGCAACAGAGCAGGATTTAGCGCTGTTGTACACAGGGTCGCTTTGAGTCGCAGGTGACTCGACAGCAAACAACACAGCAACAACAATCAAACATTGTAATTCATTGTATACAGAAGGCTAAACACTGCAATCTTCAATAATGACTGAAGTTCAACATCAAGAAAACAAAGATTCTCACCAATGGGCCAGATGGTGAAGACGTTGAGATTGTTAACAGTTTTAGTTTGCTTGGCTCCACAATCAACACTCTTGGCACCCACAGCCAGGAAATCAAAAGAAGAATTGCACTGGTAAAATCTGTCAGGGACCCTTCTAGAGGGCAAGGTGCAAGATGTCAGTCTATAGAGACTAAGGTGTGCCTAATACAGGCCATTGTCTTTGCAATTACTTGCTATGCATCAGAAAGCTGGACAATGGCTAAGAATGATAGAAGAATTGATACCTCCAAGTTGTGGTGCTGGAGAGAGTACTGAATATACATACCATGGACTGGTAGGAGAACAAACAGGTTTGTTCTAAAGAGGGTGAAACCAGACTGGTCCTTGCTGGCAAGGATTTTGACGCTCTGTCTGACATCCTTTGGGCATGTTGTAATGAAGGACCAGTCCTTGGAGAGGGACATCATGCTTGGAAGGGTAGAGGGACAGTGCAGGAGAGAAGACTCTGGATGAGGTGGACTGACTCAGTGACTGGAGCATTGGAGTAGGTGGTCAGGGAAGATGAAATTGGCTCAGGATAGAGCAGGGTTCAGAGATGTTGTACATAATTAAGGTTGCTATGAGTCACAAGCTACTTGACAGTACATATCAACAACAACAATTAATATTAAAACCAAACTGCTTATAAATGATTGAATGAAAAGTCAGTATGATTTGTAACCATTCAAATAAAAACTACAGAAGAAATATTTTTAAGAAAGGTAATGACCATTTCTTTTTAAATTTTTTAAAATTTGAATTAAGATTTTAACAAAAGTTTGTAGGGAACTTGAATTTCCATTCATTCATTGTTGCACATTTTCCTCCCTACCTACCCTCTGAGATTGCTTTTCTCTTTGAAAAAAAATTCTTTCCTTGTTGCACAATTCAACCCTTCCCCCTACGTTTACTTCCTAATTGACCTATTTAGCAAAGTGGCATGATACAAGATATAAAAATCAGTTGAATTCCACTACAGTAATGAAGAGAATTCTAAAAAGGAAAATAAAGAATGCCATTTGTACTCCACTTTGTTGAATCAGTCAATTATATCCAATAATTTTCCTACTTTATTGGGGGATTTTCTTTATTTAGGATCTGATGTTAAATGGATCTTAGCTGAAAGCAGAGAAAACCAGAGGAATGTCTATCTGTGTTTCATTGAATATGCAAAGGCATTTGACTGTGTGGATCATAACAAACTGTGGCTGACTCTGAGAAGAATGGGAATCCCAGAACACTTGATCGTGCTAATGCGAAACCTATACTTAGACCAGGAGGCAGTCGTCAGAACAGAGCAAGGGAACACTGCATGGTTCAAAATTGGGAAGGGGGTACGCCAGGGATAAATCCTATCTCCATACCTTTTCAACCTATATGCAGAACAGATTATCCAGGAGGCTGGGCTCTATGAGGAGAAATGTGGGGTCAAGATTGGTGGACGATTTATCAACAATCTGTGTCATGCAGATGACACAACCCTGCTTGCTGAAACTGAAGAGGACCTGAAGCACCTGCTGCAGAGTGTCAAGGACTGCAGCCTACAATATGGATTGAGGCTCAATGTCAAGAAGACAAAGATTCTCACCACTGGACCAACTGGCAGCAACAGGATGGATGGTGAAAGAGATCGAGATTGTACACAGCTTTAGTTTGCTTGGCTCCACAGTCAACACTCTTGGCACCAGTAGCCAGGAAATTAAAAGGCGCATTGCCATGGGAAAGTCTGCTGTTAGGAACCTCTCCAAAGTATTGAAGAGCAATGGTGTCTCTTTGGAGACTAAGGTGCGTCTGATACAGGCCATGGTCTTCACAATCACTTGTTATGCATCAGAGAGTTGGACAATGACCAAGGAGGATAGAAGAATTGATGCCTTTGAGCTGTGGTGCCGGAGAACAATATTGAGAATACCATGGACTGCTAGGAAAACAAACAGATTCATCCTAGAAAGGGTTAAACCAGGTGGCTCCTTGGAGGCAAGGATTCTGAGGCTCCGTCTAACATATTTTGGACATGTTGTGAGGAGAGACCGGTTCTTGGAGAAGGACATCATGCTTGGGAGGGTGGAGGGACAGTGCAGAAGGGGAGGGCCCTCTATGAAGTGGATTGATTCAGTGACTGGGATAATCGGGATGGGAGTATCAGAGACAGTACATTGGCACAGGACAAAGCAGAGTTTAGGGCTGTTGTACATAGGGTCGCTATGAGTCACAGCGACTCGACGGCACACAACAACAACAGGGTCTTTGCCAATTTGGACACCTTTTCTTGCCTTATTGCTCTGGGTAGGACTTCCAATGCAACACTGAACAGGAATGATGACAGAGGACAACTTTATTTGGTATTCATTCGCAAGGCAAATGCCTTCAATCTCTCTCCATTGAGAGTGATGTTGGCCATTTCTTTTTATAAAAACAAGTTCTTTTCATATTTGCATTTAATTTTCTTGGGGAAATTTCTCTTCTAGTCCTTATTTTGCTGAGTAGTTTTTACTAGGAAAGGGTGTTGCCTTTTATCAGATACTTTTTCTGCATCAATTGAGATGATTCATGTGGTTCTTTTATTTTATTGATGTGGTGGATTACACTGACTGGTAATGTTGAACTATCTTTGCACACTTAATATTAATCCCATTTGTTCATGATGAATGACTTTTTTTTACATGCTGTTTGATTCAACTGACTAGGATTTTGTAGACAAATTTTGTGTCTATGATCATGAAGGATATTGGTCTGTAATTTTATTTTCAAGTTGCGTCTTTGCTTGGCTTTGGTATCAGGGTTATGCTTACTTCATAAAAATGAATTTGGGAATCTTCCATATTTTTTTAAATATTCTGAAATAGTCTGAGTATGTTGTCGTTGTATACAGTAGAGTTGGAACTGATTCATAGCTGACCCTCCAATGGGTTTTCAGAGGCAGTTAATCCCATGGGAGGAGACTGCCCATCCTTCTCCTGCAGAGCAGCTGGTCCATTTAAACAGCGTACCTTCAGGATTACAGAGCAGATTCTTACCATTTAAGCCACAAGAGCCCTAGTCTGAGTATAACCAATGTCAGTTTTTCTTTGAAAGTTTGGTAGTACTAACAGGTATTGCTCTCCGAGTCAGGATTTTATTGATTGGGAGGTTTGTTTTCTCTTCTTTTTAAAAATTTAGTATTAATTTCAATGAAAATTTACAGAGACTTTGGATTTCCATTCATTCATTGTTGTACTTTTCTCCGCTCCCAACCTTCCTCCCCAGTACACTATGCTCTTGGAAAACTAAAAGAAAAATTCTTTCATTGATTTACAGACCCTCCCCCCCAGGTCCACACCGCTATGCAGCCTTTGCTCTGGACTCCCGTCATGACAAAAATACCTAATCACATACCCCTTTTAAACAGTTTTCTCCCTCATCTGTTTCAATGCAGTATACACTATTGAACCCATCTGTCTCAGTCTCCCCTCAACCCCGAGGTCAGTCCTGTTTTACAACAGTGGCACCATGCAGTATTTGTCCTTTTGTGACTGAGATACTTCACTCAGCATAATGTCCTGCAGCGTCACCCATTTTGAATAACATTGCATGAGTTCCTTGTTTTTCAATACAGCATAGTATTTCATTGTGTGAATATACCACAGCTTCTCTATCCATTCATTTGTTGATGGGCACTTAGTTGTTTCCAACTCCTTGCTATTGTGAACAAAGTCGCGATAAACACAGGTGTGCATATATCTGCTTGGATGTCAGTTATGGTCTCTTTGGGGTATCTTCCCAGTAGTGGAATAGCTGGGTCAAATGGTATCTCTATTTGCAACTATCTGAGAAAGCGCCATACCGCCTTCCACAGTGGTTGTACCATTTTACACTCCCACCAACAGTAAATAAGTGTTCCAGTTTCTCGATAACATCACCAGTATTTGTTGCTTACTGTTCTGTTAAATTTTGCTTTTATGACTGGGGTGAGATGATATCTCATAGCTGTTTTGATTTGTATCTCTCTTAGAGTTAGGGATTTTGAGCATTTCTTCATGTGCTTGTTAGCCATCTGAATGTCTTCTTTGGTGAAGTGTCAACAAAAGGTGTTGGCAAAATTGGAAAAGTATCTGCAAAAGACTCAAGCAAGATGCACACTTCACTCCATATACAAAAACCCACTCAAGGTAGATCATGGACCTAGGACTAAAACCAAGGACTATAATCTTCATTAATGAAAAGCTTGGAAGGACGCAAGAAGTCCTAATCCACAACATAAACAGTCTTCCTAGTATCCTGAAAAACCTATAACCAGGAGAAGATAAAGTAGATGAATGGGATCTTCTAAGAGTCAAATCCCTATGCACATCCAAAAGCTTCTCCAACAGGGTAAAAAGGGAAGCCACAGACTGGGAAAAAATATTTGGTAATGACATATCAGATAAGGGACTTATATCCAGAATTTATAAAATACTTGAGCACCATAACAAGATAAAGGTAGATAATCCAATAGAAAAAAGAGGTTTGCTTTTTATGATTGGTTCATTTTTTTTCTTTTATGATCCATCAGGTCAAATTTTCTACATCTGTATAGTTTAATTTAGGTTGTCGGTGAGTTTATAAAGACATGGCCTGTTTACTCTAGATTTTCAACTTTGTATCATTTATAATAGCCACCAAAAAGATAACATATTTAGGAATGAATCTAACCAGAGATACAGAAGACCTATAAAAGAAAACTGCAAAACAGTAGCATAATGTGGCAATCTAAAAAAGAAAGGAAATTACAAAAATTAGGGCAGAAATAAATGCAGTAGAAAACAAAGCAAAAAAATAACTGAAACTATCATTAAGACCAGGAGTTGGTTCTTAAGATAAAAAAAAAAAATATTGATAAACCACTAGAAAAAACTAACAAAGGAAAAGAAAGAAAAAAAAGACACAAATAATACGAATAAGAGATGAAGAGGTGATGTGGCAGCAGAAGCAATGGAAATAAAAAGGCTAACAATAAAATATTATGGAAAAATTATACTCAAACAAATATGAAAACCTAGAGGAAGTGGAGAAAGACTTAGAAACTCACAAACTACCCAACTGGTATAGACTAAAATAGAACACCTGACCAGACTCCTTACAAAAGAAGAAACTGAACAGGTAATAAAACAACTTCCAACTAGAAACAGTGTGGACCAGATGGTTTTACTAGTGAGTTCTATCAAACATTCAGAGAAGAGCTTTCATCAATTCCACATAAAGTATTTCAGAAAATAGAAAAAGATGGAATACTCCCAGACTCATATCCCTGATACCACAGTCAGATAAAGACACCACTAAAATAGAAAACTATAGGCCAATATCTCCCATGAACATAGATGCAAAATCCTCGATAAAATCCTGGCCAAAAGAATCCAACAGTTGTTGTTGTTGTTGTTATGAGCCTGTGACTCATAGCGACCCTATGCACAACAGCTCTAAACCCTGCTCTATCCTGTGCCAATCTTATTGTCTCTGACACATCTATTCCATTATCACAGTTACTGAATCAATCCATCTCAACGAGTGTCTTCCTCTCCTGTGCTGTCCCTCCATCCTCTCAAGCATGACATCCCTCTCCAAAACTGGTCCCTCCTTGCAATATGTCCAAAGTATGTCAGACGAGCATCAGAATGCTTACTGCCAAGGAGCAGCCTGGTTTAACCCTCTCCAGGCCAAATCTATTTGTTCTCTTAGCAGTCCATGGTATATTCAATACTCTTCCTCAACACCACAGGTCAAAGGCATAATTTACCTTCTATCATCCCTAGTCATTGTTCAGCTCTCTGATGCATAGCAAGTAACTGCAAAAACCATGGCCTGTATCAGGTACACCTTAGTCTCCAGAATGATATCATTGCTCTTCGGTACTCTGAAGAAGCCTCTGACAGCAGACTTTCCTAACGCAATATGTCTTTTAATTTCCTGGCTGCTGGTGCCAAGAGTGTTGATTGTGGAACTAAGCAAACGTAAGTTGTTTCCAATCTCAATCTCTTCATCCATCAAGATGCTGCCAATCAGCCCAGTAGTGAGAATCTTTGTTTTCTTGATACTGAGCTTCAATCCATATAGAAGGCTGCAGTCCTTAACCTTCTGCAGCAAGTGCTTTAGGACCTCCTCAGTTTCAGCAAGCAGGGTTGTGTCATCTGCATAGTGCAGACTGTTGATAAGTCTTCCTCCAATTGCCATGCCACATTTCTCCTTATAGAGCTCATCCTCCTGGACAATCTGTTCTGCAGTGAAAAGGTATGGAGATAGGACACATCCCTGGCATACACCCTTCCTAATTTTGAACCATGCAGTGTTTCCTTGCTGTGTTCTGACAACTACCTCCTGGTCCAAGTATAGGTTTCACATAAGCACAATCATGTGTTCTGGGATTCCCATTGTTCTCAGAGTCAGCCATAGTTTGTTGTGGTCCACACAGTCAAATGCCTTTGCACAGTCAATGAAACACAGATAGACATTCCCCAGGTATTCCCTGCTTTCAGCCAAGATCCATCTAATATTAGTCATAATATCCCTAGGTCTCTACTAAACCCAACTTACACTTCTGGCAATTCTCTGTTGATGTGTTGTTCCAATCATTTTTGGACAATCTTCAGCAGAATATTGTTTGCATGTGATATGAATGATGTTGTTCGATAATTTCCACAGTCGGATCACCTTACATTGGAATGGGAACAAATATAGATCTCTTCCAGTCAGTTAACCAATCCAATATTAAAAAAAAAAAATCTATCTTGACCAAGTGGGATTCCTAAAAGGTGTGCAAGGATGGTTGAACATAAGAATAACAATGAATAAAATTCATCACATTAATAAAGCAAAGAGCAAGAACCACATGATCCTATCAATTGATGCAGAAAAGGCCTGTAACAAAATCCAACAGCCCTTTCTTATGAAAACACTTAACAAAATAGGAATAGAAAGGAAGTTCCCACAGTAAAAAGTATATATGCAAACCCAAGAGGTATACAAATTGGCAAAGAGGAAGTAAAATTATCCCTCTATGCAGATGACATGATAGTATACTTAGAAAACCCTAAAGACTCAGCAAGAAAACTATTGGACCTAGTTGACCAATTCAGCAAAGTAGCAGGATACAAGA
>NW_006399782.1:21670649-21695899 GCF_000299155.1 Elephantulus edwardii | reverse complement strand
GTTCATTGAAATGAAAAAAGAAACTAAATTAAAAAAAAAAAAGAGAAAAGTGAACTGGGATGTGTAGGGAGGAAATGTACAACAATGAATGAAGGGATATTCAAGTTTTCTGTAATCTTTCATTAAAATATCAATAAAAAATTAAAAAAGAAAACAAATGACATAAAAAAGTATATATGCAAAACCAAGAGCCTACATCTTTCTCAATAGAGGGATATTAAAGACATTCATTCTCCTTGAGAACAAGCAAGAATGCCCATTATCACCTCTCCTATTCAATATAATACTGGAAGTATTAGCGAGTATTAGTGAGAGGATAAGACAATACAAAGAAATGAAAGGTATACAAATTGGCAAAAAGGAGGTCAAACTATCTTTATACAGATGATATGATAGCATACTTAGAAAACACCAAAGATGAAGTAAAACTATTGGATATAGTCGACTAAGTCAGCCAAGTAGTAGGGTACAAGAACATATAAAAATCAGTTGGATTTTTCTACAGTGACAAAGAGAATATAGAAATGGAGCTAAGAAAACAACACTGATTACAATAGCTAATCACAAGATTAAATACTTGGAAATAAATCTAATTAAAGACACAAAGACCTGTTCAAAGAAAATTATAAGATTACTACAAGAAACAAAAACAGACCTGGATAAGAATATACCATGCTCATGAAAGACTTAATATCGTGAAAATGACAATTCTCCAAAGCAATCTAAAAGTGCAATCCTGAGAAAGATACCAGTTCTATTCTTTAATGAGATAGAAAAGGCAATTTCTAATTTTATCTGAAATGGAAAGAGACCCTGAATAAGCAAAACATTACTGAAAAAAAAAACAAGGTAGGAGGCATCATAACCCCTGATCTCAATTCCCACTACACAGCTGTGGTAATGAAGACAGCATGGTACTGGTACAGTGACACACATAAATCAATAGAATAGAATTGAGAATCCAGAAATCAGGGCTCATCTACCTATGGTCAACTGATCTTTGACAAGGACACAAAATCAGTTAAGTGGGGAAATGTCAATCTCTTTAACAAATGGTGTTGTCAAAATTGGAAAACTACGTGCCGAGAACTTAAGCAAGACCCTCAACTCACTTCATACACAAAAACCTACTCAAGGTGGATCAAGGACCTAGAAGAAAAATCAAAGACTATAAAATTCATCAGAGAAAGGCTAAGAAGAACTTCCAGAAGTTAAAGTAGACTTTAGAAGTGGCCATGGCACCAGGGAGATCATTGTTGAAGTCTGAAGGTTCCTGGCTAAAAGTAAAGAATACCAGAAGAATGTCTATTTATGCT
The DNA here is from genome assembly GCF_000299155.1 of Elephantulus edwardii. Lineage (NCBI taxonomy): Eukaryota > Metazoa > Chordata > Mammalia > Macroscelidea > Macroscelididae > Elephantulus > Elephantulus edwardii. The sequence continues at coordinate 21,694,583 of NW_006399782.1, read as the reverse complement.
TTATTGATTATGCAAAGACATGTGACTGTGTGGATCATAACAAATTATGGCTAAATTGAGAAGAATGGGAATCTCAAAGCACTTAACGGTACTCATGTAAAACCTCTAACGAGACCAAGAAGCTGTTGTGTGAGTTAATCTCAGTACTATCAAAAGCAATCTACATACCTAGCAACTTCAATTTGGATCCAGTCATCATTGTTCACAGAGATGGAGAAAGTAAGCACCAAGTTTTATAGAAAATGAGACTGCAGATAAGCAAAGCACTACTGAAGAAGGAAAACATTAATAGGAGCTCATAAACTTTGAATCTCACAACTTACTACACTGCCATGGTAATGAAAGCAACATGGTTGTGGTACAGAGACAGATACTCAGATCAATGGAATGAAACTGATAATCCAAATGTAAATCCACTCATGGACAACTGATCTTTGACAAACAGATGAACTCTGCTGAATGGAGAAAATGACAGCTTAGTCAACAAATAGGAAGCTCTGGTGGCCCAATGGTAAGAAGCTGTGCTGTAATCCCAAAGGCATACAATTTGAATCCACTAGTTGCTCTGTGGGAGAAGGAGGGCATTCTTCCACATGATTTACTGCCTCTGAAAACCAACTGAAGGGTCAGAAATGGGTCAGTTCTGATTCAAAAGCACACAACAACAGTCAACAAACAGTGCTGGCAAAAGTAAACATCTATTCTTAAAAAATGGAAATTTTTTTCCCTCTGTGGAAAACAATGTTAAGTGAATTAAAATCCAAGCTATAGACAGGGAGAAAACATTTTAAAATCATGTAACGAGTAAAAGACTTGATTCAGGATATATCAAGAACTCTTAAAACTTAATAACAGGAAAACAACTAAAACACTAGGTAAAAGATCTGAGGAGATATTTCACTACAGAGGATATACAGACAACAAAGAAGCATGAAAAGATTTTCAGCAGTATTTATCACTTGTTGTGTATCATAGAGTCTCTGGTGGATTTTCAGAGGCAGTTAATCGCATGGGAGCAGACTGCCCATCCAACCTTCTCTCCCACAGAGCCGCTGATGGCCTCAAACCGCATGCCTTTGGGATTGCAGCACAGCCTCTTGCCACTAGCCCACCAGAGCTCTATTTAGCAATAGAGAAATGCAAGTAAACAAAACAACCCACAATTACAGTTGCTGATGACAGTAGAGAGCCACAGGATATACAATTCATTACTAGGGCCAGGGGGATGAAAAACTATAGAGTCATTTTTGAAGACAGTCTAGCTAAGTTAAATACAGGAGTACCACACTGCCCAGCAGATAGCTAATTATTTACTTAAGTGAATTCAACATATGTCTAAGTAAAAACCTAGGCATGAATGTTTATAGAAGTTTCATTCATTGGTAACAAAAACTGGAAATAATTTTAACAGATGAATAGACAAACAATTCAGATAATGAAATAATGGTGAAAAAAAATCCAGATGAATTACTACTGCTTGGAATAAAAAAGAAATTAATAACTTTTTATTCATGCAATAATATGAATAAATTTCAAGTAATTCTGCTAAATAAAAGAAGTCATATTGTATAAGTCCATTCATTCATATGACCTTATGGAAAAGGTAAAACCATAGGGACAATAGAGCAATGGTTTCCAGAGGCTACGGGTGCGGGGAAGTATTTATTAAAAATTAACCCACAAAAAACCTTTTAGGGTGAATGAACTGTTTTAGATAATATAAGATGATAGATGCCTAATTATAAGCATTGTTAAAATCCAAAGAATTGTACACCACAAAGACTGAATTTAATCCTGGCACACAAACAGAAATATCAATCAGGATGTCAGGGATTCCAATATGGAATGTAGATCATTACAAATGGATGGCAAAACTGTGCTCAAAGAGGTAGGGGGAAAAATAGCAGTTGACCTAAGTTAACTATGGAAAATTATGCTTTTACTGGCAACTATGAAGTTAAAGGAATTGCTTTAAAAGCAATTTTAAGCAATTGCTTTAAAAGTTAAAGGTGTTGCTAGGCTGTTAACAAAAAAGTAGGTGATTAGAACACAACAGCCGTTCTGCGGGAGAACGGTGTGGCAATCTGCTCACGTGAAGATTACAGTCTTGGAAACCCTATGGGACAACTGCAATTTGTCCTGTAACATCACCAAGAGTTGGAATCAACTCGATGGCAACAATCACAAGTAAAGTTAAAATAAAAATGGACTGTATAAAAACATTATACTCTATAAGGCAAATTTGTTTTTCAAGTTGGTTAATAGTTCTAAAACGGCCTATAGCTATACTGGAGTTGGACAAATAACTAAATGTATGGTGGATGCCAGGCTTCACATTGTCAGGAGGGAAGTTGCAGTTCTCTGTTAATGGACTGCTCCAGTCATTGAATTGAGAGGATTCAATAGCAGGAATTGAGAATGAATTTTCAGCAGCAAAGCAGCAGCAGTAAATGCAGTACATGCCCTTCAGGCAAGAGATTATTATGCCAGCCTAGTGGAGAGCAATTACAGCAGCAGCTGGGACTGCTACTCTTTGGAACCAGAACCAAGAGCCTTTGCTCAAGCTTGCTGGAGAATTTATGGGGAAACATCATAATTTGCAGGACTACCAGTGTTTTGTTAACACCAGCCTCAAGCTGCAAGGCTGAAGGCTGAAGGGCCTGTGAGCACACTTCAGAAGCTGTCCTGACTAAGAAACTGTATTCTGGTATTGTATTCCCTAATAAACCCCATAATTGTTCTGTGTGGTCTGTAAGCTACTCCAGTTGCTTTCGGACCTTGATGAGCAGTTAATATTGGTGTTGGAATTAGTAGAAACAGGAAAGGGGGCGGCGGGGGGGACCAATTCTAACCTTTATAAAGGTCAGACTCGGCCATTCTCAAGTTGCCAATACTCTTTTTTACACAGTTGTTTTAATATTTCTTAACCTTTCTACAATGAGTAGAGATTATTTTCACTATGAAAGGACAGCATTTTTATGCTATATTTAAAAAACTGTCTAAGTGGTTTGTAGTAGCATGGTCCCTAGAGGGTTCTATGGTTAGATAATATGTGGCAACTTGAAATACAGTGTGTTTACTCTGAAGAGTCATAATGCCTGCTTGCATAGTAAAGGAAGATTTCTATGAAAATTTCTTAATTTCTCAATAATCTCAACAGATCTTGCCTTCTACTGTCAGCTATTCTGGCTGATGTGGCAGGTTTGGAATTTTTGGTCTTATCTTTTAATTATAATATCCTTGAAAGTAACAGCTTTGTTCCTTACCTGTGTGTGTGTGTGTGTGTGTGTGTGTGTGTGTTTCCCTCCACTTGTTCCTTCACTTATTCATGTATTCAGCACATTTCCTAGATCTTATTTTATACTAGGCACACTAGCACAGAATGAAAAAAACCAGTAAGAAACCAAGACTGGTGCCTTGGCTGTGTGGCAATTATCATTTAGTTGGGGATGCAGAAAGTAAAAAAACAATCACAAAATATATTTGTCCTTACAAGCACTGATAGTGATCTGAAGGAAAGATAATATTATGTGATAAAGTAGGATTTAACTCACCTTGGGATATGGAAGAGAGTGGGGTGGGTAAGAAAGATTAAAGACTTCTGGAAGACGCCATGTTTGAGTTAAGATCTGAAGATGTGGTAGTTAAAGAGACTAGAGAGGAGGAGAATGTTCCAGACAGATAATCTGGGGTGGGACAGGTGAACAGCATCAAAGTATTGCACATAATAGGCAAGTTGAATGATTAAGTTAGATGACCAGACAGACACTACTAACCATTTTCTTCAGTCTCTTTTCTTCTCGCCTTCTTTCAAGCTGAGCAATTTTTTCTTCCACCTCCCTCTTCTGACGTTCCTCCTCTTGGGCTTTTAATTGGGCCTGATGAAGATTAGAATTTGTGAAAATGAGAAATTTCCCATTTGTATGGAAAAACACTCTTTTATGATGAGGAAAGTCAAGCATGGACTACATACTGCAGTATGGAAGCTGACCCATCAGAGATGGAAGATGTATAAAACGATTTTACAAGATAAGACAATTTCTTTTCAATTCTTAACTTCAACTGTGAAATAAAAAAAGTAAAAAAAGTTTTCTTTCATCAAAAAAGTCACTCTTGGAACTGTTCATTTGTCTTGCTAGCTATAATTTTCTTCTGATAGCCTGAGACAAAACTTTGGAAAATGAGAAATATGCCCCTTGGGCAATAACTATTTCCCCTTGCAAACTTAACAGGGTAGAAATCTATCTATACAACACTCTAGTCTTGGTTATGTGTTTATCTCCCTGTTTGCTAGGTCCCATCAAGTTTTGTAATGTTTTCTTTCTACAAGATGCAATGATGCTGGTGTTTTCTTCCTTTATCTTTCTAAATTTTTCCACAAAGTTCATGCTGGTTGGCTTTACTTTATTATCTCTAAAAACCTGGATAAGCAAGTGAGATTTTATTGTTCAATAAAGACCTACACAGATCATTTTGCTTGCCTCAGTTTGCATTCTGTATTTATTACCAGTTTTTCCTCTTCTTGTTTTTTCTTCCTCTCTGCCAAGATACGCCTACGTTCAGCTCGCTGAATTGCTCTCTCTTCCATGGCTAAAAAATAGTATCAGAGTTCCAATATCACAAAATAAGGAACACTGCAAAAGAAAAGTCACCATTCTATAGTAAAATATAATGTTACCACTAGGAGTTTGTTGCAAGTTGAATGTTCCCAATCTCAGAAAATAAGTATTATGCATTTCAATGCATAATTTAAATTGTAGCTTTCCAGGGTAAAGACCTACAAACCCAAATTTAGCAGTAATCACTAATTTATAGATTATGGGTATTTTTACATTTTCACTAGTATAGCTGATTGCTGACATAAATAAGATATACCCTGATAACAGGCTTTTATTATCTGAAACCTAGAAATAAGAATTTTAATTTAACAATACATTTGATGACTACAGACAATTTAATTATAGCAAACAAATACTTTCAGAATAAAATAATTCTTCAAAACCCATTAAGTGAGTCTGCTAATTTTTTTTAAACTCTCCATACATATGTCTGTATATGTAACAACAACAACAAACAAACTAAAGTTTGGGGTCACAATGAATGTATTTTAATCTAGTTTTCAGGGCTGGGTATCCAGATGGGCAGGAAATGGAACGATACCAGGCATTTGGAGAACTGGCATCTGAACGAATCTGAGTGTCAGACTTGTGTTCTTGACAGTCGACTAAGTATTGATCCAAAAGAAACAAATGTGCAAGATGCTCTGATAATATGACTCTGTAATCACTTGGGGCTTTCATAGGAAAGGCGGCATGGGAAAGAGGGGCTCAGAGTTCTGCTTTCCTAAACCAGTCAATAGTAGTTATTCTCAGTTTCCTGTGCCACATTAAAAAGAAGAAAATATAATTTCTAATTTTAAAAATTAAGAAGCAAAAAACTTCACCACTCTCTTAATTCTTAAAGTACAAAATTTGCTGCAAAATAGTGGTGGTGGTGCCAAAGATGGTGGGTACAAGAATATCTTTAAGAGACGGAAGAAAGGGACTACAAAATCAAAGTGAGAGACTCTTGAAAAGAAGAGACTGGAAATATGCTCCTTTTCTCTACTTTCCCAAACATCAGTCATTGAAGGTTATTGGAAAAGTCACCTCAGGCTCTAAAATATGCCTATACTTTGATCAAACAATTTTCCTTGCAAAGCCCTCACATTCAATTAAGCATTTTCCGATCAGTCTTAGGGTGGGCAAAGGTAGCATGAACCACTGCCCTGAGAGAGCCAATGCAGACTGTCAATTTCTTTTTTAATTGAGATTGATTGCTTGTTAAATGGAATTAATGTTAGAGCATTAATTGTGCCACAGCTGAAAAAGCAGATTTATAAGCCAGAATAGAGAGCTCTGAAGGCCGAGTGGTAAGAAGCTGTGCTGCAATCCCAAAGGCACGGGGTTTGAATCCACCAGCTGCTCCATGGGAGGGTGGGCAATCTCCCATGGGATTTACTGCCTCTGAAGACCCACTGGAAGGTCAGCAGTTCCAACTCAATAGTACACAACAACATTAGCATATACATGTACACACAAATAAGTATACACACCCATACATACATATTTACAGTAAATGACTTAAATACTGAGTAGGAATAATTAGCAGATTCACTAGGTGCGTTTTGACAAATGCTGACAGTACCATTTTCTTACAGTACCATTTTGTATAGTACAATTTCTATACACATTAGAAATGTTATCAGATTAAAATGTCTGCTTTAAGATTTCATGAATCAAAATCTGTAACAAAGGTGCAACTCATAAAATTGGGCAATAACTTGGATTATCATAAATGGAAGAGTATTATTAACCAAATCAAATGATGGGTGATTTTTATCAGTATTTATCCTCAGTGTTTTCTCATTAATATAGTAAGAATTTCAATAATTGTCCCACAACCCAAATTACTAGTTGCAGGAATGATACATTCTTTAGCAATTTTTGTATGTCTGCAGCCTGAGAAGGCATAAGGGGGGGGAAAACGGTACTTTCTGGGAAACTCCATTCCTCACGTGTCTACTCATCTGAGGCTCTGGTCACTCTTAGAAGCTGCACTATTACCAAAGAAGCTGAGTAGGAATGTGACGACACCTATACATACTATCCCCATCAGCCAGGAAAGCTGCAACAAGGAAAATGTGCCTGAAATATTTCATGTTGCGAATTCACTTGTGAATCAGACAAGATTAACTCAGATGTAGATTACAGAAATTTTAAATGCATACATTCCAAGGACTGTGACGATTTAGTTCCACCATGCTCTGCTGGAGAGAAGGAGAAGACTCCCACCCAACCCATCACCAAGACAACCTTGCCTTTCAATATGGGATGGGGCGCCATCAGCTGCCTTGTGTTCCTTCTGGGTCTAGAAAGAGAATTTTGGGAGTCACTTCTCTTGTCCTCAGTCCTAGAAGCAGCAGCAGGTGAACTAAGAGAAAAGAACGAAAAAGAATTCAGACCTATCAGTAACTGGATTCATTCAAACCCTTTATGGTGTTTATCTATTCTTTGACGCACTGGATGAGTAAATGTAACAAGGCAGAGAAAGGCTAAGCAACTGTCCTGAGTCTACACCATGAGCAAGGTACATGACTCTCATCCTTGTGCTGCCAGTAAGAAGGTTTGACACTTTTCATCCCACCATTTATCACACATACTGTTCGTTTCAAACATGTTTGAAACAGTTGTAAATGGTCTTGAGAAATTTAGAATCTTATTCTAGGCTCCATAAAAGCAAGTAATATTTAGCTGTATTCCAAATAACTACACATTTAAGCTAAGTAACTAGTTAGCCTAGGATTGTCTCCATCTGTACCTGATGTGGTATGACCTGACTCCTTTCTCAGCACTGAAAATGGACAGAGACCCAGAAACCTAGTTAGATCATGTAATTGTTATTCTCTTTCACTGGAGTAGCGACAGAGCTCCTCAGCCAAAGGCAGATACAATACAAATGGTGACTGTATAACTGGAACCTTATAAGCAACCACTTACTTGCCTTAAGTACCTATTTATATCTGTCGCATATCCACCACGATGTACAGGGCTTCTCTGAGAGTGTGGCATAAAAGAGAAGGAAAGGAGAGATCATCTGAGAGAGGAGAGACATCTGGAAGGAGGGCAAAGAAGTTCAGGAGCCTCTTTTCCCAGAGTGGAAACTGAAAAACCAATCTAAACAGTTTTCTGACACAATGAACATACTTAAGAAGTGTCTGACACACTCTTCTTGGTTCCTCTTCACTGACGTTTGACAGCTGGTGGCTACGTGCATCTGTGGCTGCAGACGCACTCTTTGCTGTCCACCGAGCCTCTGCCAGCCGCTGGTTTTCCTTCAGCTCAAGAATGATTTTCTCCTGTTCCTGAAGTTTCTTCTTTTGCTTCTCAATCAGCTGTTGCTGGAAGACGTGGCGGTTGTGAAAATGGCCTATGCACATGGGCTCTGTTTTCTGGCTGGTGACTCTGAGCTTTTCATTGCCACTAGCCTTCTGGAAGGAGGGCTCATTATCCACGGTCCTACACTCCTGATTGTCAGGTGTGTTTAAAGGAACATTCTGAAGAGGGCCCTGCAAGGTGCTCTTTGGTGATCTTTCCTGAGGAAGGGTGTGCACTGGTGGTTTTCCCCACAAAGAAGGCACAGCAGTCCCCTGAGAGAGAAGAAACATGTTGTAGGTCAGATATTGAAGGGCCTGTGCTAAGGAAAGCTTAGGCATTATTGTTGTGCTCAGTGGCACAAGCGCCCTACAGTCCAGCCAGAACTGCCCTGTGCTCCTGGTCTGGAGATCACAGAGGCTGTAGCTCTAACTCTATAAGCCTCTCCAAGAAGGAACATTATATTGTTCAGATCAAAAGCTGGCAGAGTGTAGGTACCCCAAGACAAACAATTCCCATGAGCCAGGTTATATAATGAAAATACACCCTTTTAAATCTCTAATATGGAGAGTTCATTTGTGAACGAAGCAACACTACTCACATATTATTCTCATTGCTGTGGAGTCAGAACCAGCTCATAGCTGACCCTCCAGAGTGTTTTCAGAGACTGTGAATTGCAAAGGAGCTGATTTTCCTCTAGTGGAGTGGCTGGTGGGTTTGAACCGCCAGAGCTGTCTCCTTTGGTTAAGCAGTACAATGACCCCAATACCACCTACAATACCAGCGTTCCCTCCAGATAGATTATATGTATTTTAATATACTTGAATTGACTAAATTCTGTTGAAAATTAGAAATTTTGTGGCTAATGACAATATAAACAGTCTATTCTTTAAAAAATAAGGAATATTTTAGCAAATCAGTCATAGTTCTATTCTTTGACTATCTCTCTTGCCACTAGAAAATTATTTATTCTGGTGAGTTTACTTATTCTAAAATTAAGGCCTGAATTAAAGCCTAGTTTATAGTCTACAGCTATTTTTTTAACTCTGTGAGAAACATTTAAAAATACAGTATCGCTCAGTAAATATCTGCATTACATAAGAATCATGCTACCTAACTATATTTTTGGTGACGAGTAGTGGCCCAGTGGTAAGGAGTTGCACTGCCAACCCAAAGGTAAGCAGTTCCACCATTAGCTCCTGGGAGAACGACAGGCAGTATCCTCCCATGTGATTTATAGAAAAACCACTGGAGAGTCAGCTATTGGTCAGTTCTAATTTGCCAGCTAAATACAACAACAATTATGTTTTTTATATGACATTGGGTAAATTTGCTGTGAATGTTTTTAAAGGGTTAGAAGTGAAAATTTCATTTTGAGAACTAAAGTGCACCTGAACCAAGTCATGATATTTTCAGTTACCTCATATGTATCTGAAAGTTGGACAATGAATCACAAAACTGGAGAAGAAGTGATGGCTTTCCATTAGTTGGCAAAGACTACTGACTATCCCATGGACTGCCAGAAGAACAAACAAATGTGTCTTACCAGAATGCTCCTTGGAAGTGGGGATGGCAAGACTGTGTTCTTTGGACAAGTTAACAGGAGGGACCAGACCTGGAGTAGGAGATCATGCATGGACAAAGAAGAGGACCCTCAAGAAGATGGACTCATCCACACGGAGGTTACAACAAAGGCTCACTTAGTGTAATGACTGAGAGGATGGCACAAGACCAAAGTAGTGCTATGATCTCTCATACGAGGGGTAGCTATTACTGACTGAATGGCTTCTAACAAAGACAACAATATCTTTCACGAATGTTTCGCTTAAGAGTTTAAAAAGAATCATATACATCTCTTTTACTAAATGGAGGCTCATAAAGGAAACAGAATTCTTACTTAGGAAACTTAACCTGGTCAAAATAATGTCATTGTTAAAATGTCTCTTCCAGAATGGTTTCATTCCATGGTCTAAGATCTGACTCATTCTGATTTTGTCATCTGCAGAGGTATAAGGAAAAAAAAATACAGCCAATTCCCTAATTATAAGAAGCTTCTAAGTGTTCTATGTGTTGCCCTAGCAGGGTACAATACTCAGGTACTTTAAAATATTACATTTCATAATGATGAAAATGCTTTCTACAGGCCCAAGTAAAGTAAAAGGATCTGATATCTGGAAACTTTGACAAAACTAAGTACATTTTTAATACAGCCTTTCAGTTCAGAAATGTCAGTGGACATTTATTTATGAGAACACCTACTTAAGAAATTTAGCATCAAGCAGGGTATGTATTTTTAGGCTCTTTTAAACTTTTTGGTAATGATATGTTATTACCCAGCAAGACTAAGCAAAAGCTTTGAGTGTAGCAACAGGATTTCTTTTGGATCATGATAACTTTTTAAAGTGAAAATAAGAGAACAAAAGAAAAGCTTAATGGTACAGATTGTACTTAATAGAACAGGACTGAACAGTCTGGCTTAATTAGAGAAAATCACCTATTTGCTAACTGATAATTTTGAAAAATTTCAAGGTATAATACGTGTGTTCCTGGTACCTGAGTTCCTATGAATATATAATTAATAAGCACCTAACTAAAGATTTTGTATTTTCATTTGTTCAAGTTATACTCTACACTTTGGAAAAGTAATTAGAGTTTATCAAGTAACCTAGAGAGATTATTATAGCCCTGAATTTTCATTAGCTCTCTTTTTTTTAACATATTCTTTTCTTGATAAAATTTTCTGCTACTGATTACAGAGCTCTACAGGCCTCTTTTTTAGTTAAGTTGTGTGTGTGTGGACGTGTGTATGCACATGATTGCCGTTCTATGTGCTGTAGAGTCAAAACCAACTTATACTAGATACTCAGGTGGGTTTTCAGAGGTTGTAAATCATACAGGAGAAGACTGTCTACTGTTCTCCCTCAAAGCAGTTGGTGGATTTGAACCATCTGCCTTTGGTTTAGCACAGGCCACCTGCCTTTGCGTTACCCAGTAGGCCACCAAAGTTCCATATGTATATGATTTATATAGATCGCGATGATACACACACACACACACACACACACTGTTTTGGATAGGTTAAAAAAACCCACTTTCTGTTGACTTCCCCCCTGCCTCCTTTAAAGATACTAACAGTAGAACTTTGTAAGCTGAAATGTTCCACACAGCTATTTCTTAAGATAGAAGCCTCTCCTGGGTTTCCATGAAGACAAAATTATCTAACTGACATAAAGGTTGATAAATTGCCTAGGGGAAGGGACCAAAAATGTTATATAAGTCCCAATAAGCATCCTCATGATGCCCTGTTTGCTGAGAGACTAAATTTAAATTAAAATCAGCCTATCCTGCTAGCAGTAATCAGGGTAAAAGCAAGACTGGGACCCTCTAGTGCCCAACTTAATTACGAGTCTAAGCTAGTATTTAACAGTATTGCAGGGAGGGGTAACTGAAGAGAGGGCAATGACCTTCTTTAAAAGGCTTTCTAAGCATGACAGTTAACACTACTACCGAAGCATAAACTATCTTCTTAAAAAAATGAACAAATGTGGATAGGATGGAGCACCATAAATAAATCAACAAAGCATGGGAATAATTGGAAAAACTATTTGCACTGATAATCTTAAATCTATAAAGAGCTCTTGTAAATAAGGAAATGATAATTGAACAGAAAAACAGACAAAAGATATGAAGAGACAAATCACTGTGTCTCTCTAGCTCCATCTATTTAGATGACTAATATAAAGTTTAACCTCTCAATATAACAGAAGAAATGCAAATTTTGAATAAACAACATGAACAAACTTGTATGTGACAATTGAGCAAAGAGTAAAAAAACATGTAATCATGCAGAAAAGGAGGCACTTTTTACATTCTCTAAGTAGATGTTTATTCCAGGTAGAGAATCATGGATGTGTGCAAGGGTTGGCAATGGAAAGATCCACCAACTGCTCTGTGGGAGAAAGATGGGAAGTCTCCTCCCAAAAAGATCTGCAGCCTTGGAAACCCAACGGACAGTTATCATGACTTGTACTCAACTCTGTGGAAGTCAGTTTGGGTTTGATATTCACTGAAGTACTGTTTACAGCAAATAATTTAGATATCCACAGCAGAGATGAGTTAAAATCAATTCTATTTTATGGTGTAAGATAAAGTATTATGCAACACTTATAAAATGATGATGGCCATCCTTAACCATCAGGCTCACTTGTGGACATATGAAAACACACAAGGGCCCCATACTCAGGAGTCTTGGTATGTCTAGGTTTGTAGAATCCTTTCGGTTGGGAACTATTTTTCGCAGAATAGTTTTTAGTGAAATGAAAAACGTTCATGCTAGCCTGTGATAATTCAAGGGAAGAAAAGCAGAATAATTATATAACTATTAAAAAGAAAAAGTCATGGCCTTCATTTTCCTCTATTATGGCAGAGGATATCCTCACTGACCTGATTGAAGAAAATCTCAAAGCTATATTAAAAGAAAAAAATTTGCATAATCCTGAATAGAGAAGAGACTAGCTGGCTGTACATCAGCATCTTAATGGTAATTATCTCCAGGGTGATGAAATCATAACTATTTTTCTCCTATCAAATAGCTACAATTATTCTTTTTATTAGAAAAATAAAATTTAAAAATCTGCTCTCTTGTAAGTCTCAAGTTCACTTATAAAGGAAACATCTAGAAATCTAATCAGAGGAGTTTAGGAATTCTAAATAAACCTGTACCTATCTGTTCCTGAAGGGTCTTTCACTTAATTGCTTTAAATTCCCTCTGTACATTATGTCCTCATAAAGTCCCAACCAAGTTTATATGGGATTACAGAAAGAGATTCATTTCAAGAAAAATAAACCCTGACTGGAAGGTAAAACTCTATGCCTCATAGCAGTTCTAATCTTTTAGAATGCCCAGGCAATGCAATCTGACAACCTTGACACATCCTGGCTACAAAAATGCAAAGTTCAAGTGCAAATGTTTAACAAGCAGGAAGACCAAACAGAGGAAAAACAATGTACCTCTCCACTTCTTCCAGATGGATCCAGAGAGGTCGCTGCCTTCTCAAGCAGACCACTTCTGTGTGAAGACTCATTCGCGGTGAGCTTCCCGAGTGAAGCTGCTTTCAGCAGCACATCCATTTTCCTCCTGGTTTCCTCTTTCGTTAGAGCCAGAGCTCTCTTTTGGATCTCCACACGATGCCAATGCTGCCATTCTGCAAAGCAGTGTCGCAGAACTTGTTTCCTGTTATATTCAGTGGCCACTTGCTGTTTTCTAAGCAACAAAACACTTCCATTAAAATAAAGAAGGCATTTGTAATTTGTTAACTGGATGATGTAAATGAAAGAGAAGTGTAGGGCAGTCCCAGAAATGCCCCATCATAGTTCCTGTTTTTCTTTTATATAAGTCTTAATGTTGTTGTTATGTGCCGTCGAGTTGCTTGCGACTCATAGCGACCCTATGTACAACAGCCCTAAACTCTGTTCTGTCTTGTGCCAATCTCACTGTCTCCAACACACTCATCCTGATCTCCAGTCATTGGATCAATCCATCTCCTACAGTCTTAATAGAATTACTTTGTAAGTTCCCTAGAGCAAGGCTTTGACACCTTAAGGAATTACTTCTGAAGAAATCCTGTACTGTTCTCTCATGTTATGCTTCATCAAGTTATAAAGACTTTAATTTTTCCCCCCACCAGCTTCTGGATAGGAAGGAGGGGAAAAAATACATATATATATAAGTAACTTTTTAAAAAAATTGGTTTGCTTACAAAGCTTGTATACATTGTGTTTCACACTATTCTCCATTCACATTGTTTCATAAAGATGAATGCAAAAGGGCAAGCTTAGGAATCTAGGAAATTCAAAGGTTTGTGAAAAAGCAGAATCAAAACTATACTACTTAATATGTGAACTGTCAATAACTAGTTAGAGGTAAAGCTGACACAAACAAAACTATGAGAGTGGATGTCATAAAAGAAGGACTGCTCAGAGCAAAGATCCGGAAGAGAAGGCTTATTACCATACTGAGTATAGTAATATTCGGGAAGAAACGGGTTATAGACTGAAACACGTGAAAGGTAAAGACAAGGCATTTGCTTACCAGGAACACATACACAGTCTGTTTTTGATTCAGTCTCCTTCCTAAAGGAGGGTTCTCTTGATTCCAGGAAAGTTTATGAACATGGGAGGAAGGCATGACTGAGTGGAGCCGGGAACGAAGTCACTGCCTCCCAAATCCCCTTCCCCAGTGGGCACATCCTTTAGGTGATACATAGGAAGCAGCCAAGAATTTGAGATAGAGTATATTACTTGGAGAAGTGAGTTGTAGGTCTTGAAATGAATTATCTGGCACAAGTGATCAATTTTAAGGTTGAAAACTACTGTTTAAATGCTTACTTGGCTTTATCTTCTGAAAGCTGACTGGAATGAATCATTCTAACAGTGTTTGTCCATCTACTTCTGTTAAGCATATATGACACATACCTCTCCTCATAAACTCTTTGGGTCATTTTAATACCATCATATAGTTACTAAGTTAATCAGTCAGTTGAATATTTTTATAATTCTTTTTTAAAAAATATTTTTCTAATTCTTAACTGGCATTTTTTAACTGCTTACTCAGCAAGGAAAAAAGAAAAAAAACCCACCTCGTATACCATGATTCAATATTCAGGTTTGTGCATGTGTGCATATGCACGAAGCAAAAATATCTAACTGAAGTAGAAGTTCTACCAAACGATATTTACCTGTACTACAAGATATGCATTCTTGTAACTGCTTTTCTAGTTCTTTTAATAAAAGGGTTAAAATTCTCAATTTGAAAAAGTTAGAAAAAAATCACTTGAGTCATAGGATTTAACCTATGTCAAAGGAATTGGATGAAACAACCAATGTGTGAAGGTAGGGCCAACTGGGAAATTAACAGCAAATGTGACATCAACATGTTTCATTATATTTAATCACTTCCTTCTAAAGCACAAACAACAGAACTCAATAAATACACTGTGACTGGTAGGCTGATGCTTTTGCAATAAAAGTATTATACTGGAGGTAATAAATAAATCTGTTTTGGAAGAAGGAGGGGGAGAATGCTCCTTTGAAGTAAGGATGAGACCTGGTCTTCTGTACTTTGGACATGTTATCAGGAAGGGCAAGTTCCTGCAGAATATCATGCTTTGTAAACAGGCTGGCCAAAAAGATGAAGTACTTTAAGGAGGTGGACTAACACAGTGGCTGAAACAATGGGTCCAAACATAGCAACAACTGTGAAAATGACACAGGGCCAGGTAGTGTTTCCACTGTCTTTAGTCTGAAATGGTTCTAATGAACCAAGCAACAACAATAATAAGCGTTTATATACAGAATTTTGCATTAATGAAAACAAGCATCTAACATGAGACTGAATACTCTTTTAACTCTTAAGTTAAAATTTAAAGAGAAATAAAAATAAGTCAGTCACAACACAAGTAAGAACAACGCTACTGGCTACTTCTACTCTCTGTTCCTCATCCCCCAAATCATTGTATAGTGAAACAAACAGATCTGCATAACTTTACTGAAATAAACAGGAGCAAAAAATTTCCCCAAAATTCCTCTTAATGTGAAATTCCATTTAAATCAACCTGCTTAGGAAGGGGTGGCAGTGTACATTTTACCTGAAGTGTTAATCTCATGTTTTTTACAATATAAAAACTCAAGAAGAAGAATATTTAGACACATATTTCTGTAAATACAACAAAATGTCTAAGGAGAAAGAAAGTAAGTTAAAAAAAAATAAATGTATGTTGACTGTTTTATTCAGAACTCATTCCGTAATTGTTATGTAAGGGAGTTAAGACATCTATGTTTGTGAATTGAGGTGGAGAAGTTGAAGGCCCTACAAAAAGTCTGGATATTAATGCTCTTCTCTTCCAGGTACCTTCAGCAGAAGGACAACATTCTAAAAAAGCACTATATAAAAGATGATACTAAAATATTTATGGAAGTTAAAAAAACCCCCAAAAGATTTCTTTTAAAGAATCTTAGCCAGATATTATTTGCTTTTTATGTAAAGAAATGGTTTCAGATGGCAATAAAATTAAGGATAGATTTCTCTTACAGAAAACATCCTGCCTCAATGTGCTTCTAAACTGAAATCAGGGAATTTTGGCAAGTGTACATAAATTAATCAATCCAAGTATCAAACTGCATAAGGAGAAAGGCTGTCTTATAAGAAAAAGAAATAAAAAATATGAACAATGCTGCTTAGAATCCACACTCGGAAGGAGCCCTGGTAGTGTAACTGGTAGGCAGTTCCACTGCTAATCCAAAGGGAGTATCTCTCTGGCAGTACGAATCCACCAGCAGCTCCATGGGAGAGAAATAGCCAATCTCCTCCTGTGCAATTTATTGCCTTTGGGTTGGCAGCCGAGTCTCTTACCACTAGGCCACCAGAGCTCCCTAAAGATGACTGTTGTTGTTGTTATGTGCCGTCGAGTCGTTTTCTACTCATAGCGACCCTATGCACAACAGCCCTAAACCCTGCTCTATCCTGCGCCAACCGCACTGCCTCCGACACACCCATCCTGAT
This sequence comes from Elephantulus edwardii, assembly GCF_000299155.1. Lineage (NCBI taxonomy): Eukaryota > Metazoa > Chordata > Mammalia > Macroscelidea > Macroscelididae > Elephantulus > Elephantulus edwardii. The sequence continues at coordinate 21,678,110 of NW_006399782.1, read as the reverse complement.
TCCCCCAGTCACCGAGTTAATCCATCTCATAGAGGGTCTTCCCCTCCTGTGCTGTCCCTCCACCCTCCCAAGCATGATGTCCCTCTCCAAGGACCCGTCCCTCCTGGCAACATGTCCAAAGTATGTCAGACGAAGCCCCAGAATCCTTGCCTCCAAGGAGCAGCCTGGTTTAATCCTCTCCAAGATGAATCTGTTTGTTTTCCTGGCAGTCCATGGTACATTCAGTACTCTTCTCCAGCACCACAGCTCAAAAGCATCCACTCTCCTTCTGTCCTCCCTAGTCACTGTCCAACTCTCTGATGCATAACAAGCGATTGCAAATGCCATGGCCTGTATCAGGGTGCACCTTAGTCTCCAGAGAGACACCATTGTTCCTGAGTACTTTAGAGAGGTCTCTAATAGCAGACTTTCCCATCGCGATATGCTTCTTGATTTCCTGACTGCTGGTGCCAAGAATGTTAACCGTGGAGCCGAGCAAACTGAAGCTGTGAACAATCTCAATCTCTTCGCCATCCATCCTGATGCTACCAATTGGTCCAGTGGTGAGAATCTTTGTCTTCTTGACATTGAGCCTCAGTCCATACTGAAGGCTGCAGTCCCTGACCCTCCGCAGCAAGTGCATGAGGTCCTCCTCAGTTTCAGCAAGCAGGGTTGTGTCATCTGCATAACGGAGATTGTTAATAGATCTTCCACCAATCCTGATGCCACGATTCTCCTCATAGAGCCCAGCTTCTTGGATAGTCTGCTCTGCATACACGTTGAAAAGGTATGGAGACAGGATGCATCCCTGGCATACACCCTTCCCAATTTTGAACCATGCAGTGTTACCCTGCTCTGTTCTGACTACTGCCTCTTGATCCAAGTACAGATAACTAAAAAGTGTCTTCAATTTTGTAAAAGGAAGTGAGAGATGCTAAATAACCACAAACTAGTGATCTGATTAAATGCTGAAATTCTATGCAGATCATAAAAGGAGTTGTTGTTGTTGTGGCTGTGTACCAAATGGGTCGGGACTGACTCGTAGCTGACCCTCCAGTAGGTTTTCTGAGGCAGTAAATCGCATAGAAGATGACTGTCCATCTTTCACCTGAGGAGCAGCTGGCTGATTCAAACCAAGAGCCTTTGGGTTGACAGCACAATTCTTTACCATTGGGCAGGCCACCAGTAAGTGAGTCTATATAAGCTGGGTTGGGGATGGGCAGGTCCAGCAGGACTAGAGATGAATAAGCTAATACATTTAATAATACACCAAGTAGTCTCCAGGCAAAAGCAGATGATAACACAATTCTGTTTTAAAGTAAGCCAGGCAATGCAGCCCCAGTCCTCCTGCCTCTTGAATACACATCAGGAGTGGAGCTGACAGATCCCAAGTCACATGCCTTCTGGTCTCTCACCTGGAATTCCAAGTAAGCAGAGAGGGATGGGCTACTTAACAAGATTAACCATGAATCACTGACAGAATGCTGAAATCAGGAGTGCTTGCAATAAGGAATACTTGACAGTATATTTTCAAACTCAGCACCATTTCCCCGCCCTACTTCCATGCAAGCATGGCAAGTTTACCCCAGACTTTCTCCACATAAACCTGCCTAATAATGTGCTGACTGAACAGTTTCTCTTGCAATGGAACAATGCCCTCCTCTAGTCACATTCTGCTTTCCTCAGAAGGTAGTACCCATGACTTTCTATTTAAAAAATGCTCCTCAGGGGATTGTAGTGCATGACAGCCAAGTCTATGTCACTCCTAAGTATTTCTCTTATGTGCCTCCTGTTGAAATTATTTTTAGTATTAGGGTGTGAATGACTATTTTTTTAAGCTTCTCTATTTAGATTATAAACTCTCAAAAGGAAAATAATTGTTAATTTTTTTCCCCTGTCTCTCTAAAAGCTTACAGCCTAGGAAGCTCTAGGGGGCAGTTCTACTCTCTCATCTGGGGTTGACATAAGTTGGAATCAATTAGACAGCATGCATCATAGGAGCAAGTCTAGTCCAGCAAACACAAAGGTAAACCTGGCAAATTGCATATATCTGCAAACAAAATGAATAAATATATGGCAGACTGAATGAATGCTAGACGTTGAGGAATATCAAGGGGTCGAGTTTTCCACTGACCTATCACAGTATCCAAATGTCGCATCAGTTACACTGTGGGCACTGTTTCCAGAAGACACAGTTAAAGAATGCTAACGGTTTACTTGAGGGGAGAGGCAGACAATGCAATAAATTGAGGGCTACAGGAACAATGGGAAGGTCTTCAGGGACAAAGGGAAGGGATAAGAAAAAAAGTATTAGGGTAAGAAAAGGCAGGTAATTTTCAGCAAAGTAGGGCTCAGAAAAGGAATGAGGGGAATGTTGTAAATAAACACTTCTACTTCTCAATTTTATCAATGGCTGGCCAAAATTTAGGGAACAAAGGAGAAAATCTGCTACTTTCAAAAGTCAACATGCTACGGGATTTTGCAAGATAGTTCAGATTCTAATACATCACATGCAGCATATATCTAACACAAATCCTCTGTTAGAGTTTGGAAGTCTGTTCATGTTGAATTGTATCATAATAATGTCATTCAATATTGCATTTAAATTTTATTATATTATTACCATTGTTGGTGTTGTTATGTGTCAAGATGCCTGCGACTCATAGTGACCTTATGTACAAGAGCCCTAAATCCTGCTCTATCCTATGCCAACATCACTGTCTCTGACACACCTACTCCTGCCACCTCAATCATTGAATCTATTAATCTCATAGAGGGTCTTCTCATGTGCTGTCCCTCCACTCTCCCAAACATGATGTTCCTCTCCAAAGACTGGTCTCTCCTTACAACAGGCCCAAAGTATGTCAGACGAAGCTTCAGAATCCTTGACTCCAAGGAGCATTCCGGCTTCACCTTCTCCAGGACAAACCTGTTTGTTCTCCTAGTAGTCCACGGTATATTCAACACTCTTCTCCAGCACCACAGCTCAAAGACATCAATTATCTGTCTATCACCCCTAGTCACTGTCCAGCTATCTTATGCATAACACACAACTGTGAAGACTATAGCTAGGATCAGGCACACCTTAGTCTCCTGCCTGATGTCGTTGCTCTTCAGTAGCATGGAGAGGTCCCTGACAGTTGACTTTCCCAATGCAATTCGTCTCTTGATTTCCTGGCTGCTGGAACCAAGAGTGTTAGCTGTGGAGCCAAGCAAACTAAAACTGTTCACTATCTCAATCTCTTCACCATACATACTGATGCTGCCAACTGGCCCAGTGGTGAGAATCTTTGTTTTCTTGGTGTTGAGCTTCAATTCATTATGAAGGCTGCAGTCCTTGACCCTCTGCAGCAAGTGCTTCAGGTCCTCCTCAGTTTCAGCAAGCAGGGTTGTGTCATCTGTATAACACAGGTTGTTGATGAATCTTCCACCAACCCTGATGACACATTCCTCCTCGTACAGCCCAGTGTCCTGGATAATCTGTTCTTCAGACAGACTGAAAAGGTATGGAGGCAGAATACATCCCTGGCACACTCCCTTCTCAATTCTGAACCATGCAGTGTTTCCTTGTTCTGTTCTGACAACTGCCTCTTCGTCCAAGTATAGGTTTTGCATGAGCATCGTCAAATGTTCTGGGATTCCCATTCTTCTCAGAGTCAGCCATAGCTTGCTGTGATCCAAAAAGTCAAAAGCCTTTGCACAGTCAATAAAGCACAGATAGACATTCTTCTGATACTCTTTGCTTTCTGCCAAGATCCATCTAACATTATCTATAATATCCCCAGTACCACGACCTCTTCGAAATCCAGCCTGCAAATCTGGCAGTTCTCTGCTGATGTGTTGCTCCAGTAGTTTTTGGACAACTTTCAACAGAATCTTGCTTGCATGTGATATTAATGATACTGTTTGATAATTTACACACTCTGTCGGGTCACCTTTTTTTGGAATGAGAACAAATATTGATCTCTTCCAGTCAGTTGGTCATCGGGCTGTCCTCCAGATTTCTTGGCACAACTTAGTGAGCACATCCAGGGCAGCATCTGTTTGTTGAAATATGTCAATTGGTACAGTGTCATAATTACCTTTAAAATTACTGGTGGCTTAGGTGTTGAGTTGACAACCACTAAATTGGCACACTGGTTGAGCTGCCAACCAAAGAGGCTTAGTGGTTGAACTGCCAACCAAAGGCGGGCAGTATGAATCCACCAGCTGCTTCATGGGAGAAATGGGCAATCTCTTCCTGTGCAATTAACTGCCTGTGAAAACAAGCTGGAGGGCTAATTATGAATTACTTCTGACTGAATAGAACATACCAAAAAGCAACACCTCTAAAAGAAAAAGAAAGATAATAAAAATAGAATGATCATGTACAGCAATGTTCATACCAGCCTCATTCACCATTGCAAGAATATTGAAACAGCCCAGATGTCCAAACACAAATGAATGGATTGGGAAATTATGGTATATTCAGAAATGGAATTCTAAGCAGCATGCAGGAGCAATGATTTTGTAAATTATTACCTAACTTGGGAGTATTATACTGAGTGGACTCAGTCCCATAAAGACAAAATATTGTATAAAACCACTATTGTTCTCTCCTGACACCACCGACCCATGCAGGGACCTCCTTTCCTGAAGCTGTCAGCCCACACCGAGAGCTCCCCTGCTGATGCCAATACCCTGCTCTGGGACCTCCTTTTCTGATGCTGATGCCCCTGCTGGGACCTCCTGACACAATGTGCACTGGGAGTGAGAAGGTGGAACTTGAGTGAGGTACTTTGTGGAATTCACTGCTGTTTGGATGGATCACATGGGGTCCCTTAAACTCAATCAGAAGGGAGTGTGACTGCTAAAGCTCATTCCTGAAGGGAAAACCAAGGCTCACTGGTTTTCCAATCAGGTCTCAGCGCTCTGCCTTGCATCTCCTCAGGTCCAGTCCATCAGCTGCCTTTAGCCCGGAGCACCTTGGGCTAGCCTAGCTATGGCAGTTGTCAGACAGAGGGGGCTGCTTTCACAGGCCTTTTCTCTATTGAACTAAGTAGATCTTCTGTTGGGTCAGAAGGCAGAGAGAAACCTAGATAGGGTAGCTGTCTACCCTCTTCTGGAGTGGTGCCATCAGATCAAGAACCTGCTATTGCCTCAGACATGAAAAACTACCACAGCAATGTCATGTAGGAAGCAGGCTACCTCACCCACTACACAAACCCAAAACAAGATGCCACTCACAAAAAGTGGCACAGTATCAATGGAATTCCTGAAGCCAAAAAGTCTAGAAAGATGAGACTTTCTGACACAACTTAAAAGAACGATGACTGAATATTTCAATGGGTGAAAGACAAACTTCAAGAATTACAGGACAGTGAAAGCAAAAACCAAGAGAAGCTTAAAAAAACAACAACAATCCAAAACAAGGCAGATAAAACAAATGAGGCATTAGAGGCTCTGGAAAAAACAAGAAACCACAATCCAAAATATGTACACCAATGTTTCGGATGCTGTCAACATGGTGGAAGGACACATGAACAGGGTTGAAGAGATGGAACACAGAACCAGTGATGAAAGAATTGTCACTACTGATTTTTAGCACAAAAAGCAGAACCAAAAATGAAGGAAAAAGAAGAAAACATAAGAATAAAATGGGAGACAATCAAGAGAAATAACACACACTTAATTGGAATCCAAGAACAGGAAGAAGAAACTAAAGGCATTAAAAAAACTGTGGAAGAATTATTAGAAGAAAACTTTCAGGCATAATGAAGAATGAGATAACATATGTTACGAAGCTGAGAGAACACCATATAGAATAGACCCCAAAGGAAAAACACCAAGACATATTATAGTCAAATTTGCCAGAACCAAAGATAAGGAGAGAATTCTGAAAGCAGCAAGGGAGAAACAAAGAGCAATCTATAAGGGAGAGCAAATAAGAGTAAGTGGCAATTTCTTAGCAGAAATCATGTGAGAAAGAAGACAATGGAATGACATATATCGAACACTCAACACAATTGTCAACCAAGAATACTGTATCCAGCAAAATTGTCCATCAAATATAAAGGAGAGATCAAGATATTCCCAGAAAAACAGAACCTAAAGGAGTTTGTAAAAACAAGACCAGCATTGCAGGAAACACTGAGAGATGTCCTTCTTACAGAGATGCCACAGAAGCAGAATGGACCAAAGTAACGAGCAACACCACCCAAAAGAACTCAACAAAATTATAAGAACAAAACCTTACCTCTTAGTAATCATGCTGAAAGTGAATGGTTTAAATGTTCCACTGAAGAGAAAAAGAGTAGCAGTTTAGATAAAACCCCCAAACCCATTAATATATTGTACCTGAAAAATGAAGATAAAGAAAGACTAAAAGTAAAATGGTGGGAAAAAATATACCAAGCAAATGGCAACCAGACAAAAGCAGGAGTTGTGATATCAATATCTGAAAAAATAAATTCAATGCAAAAACTATGACAAGGGACAAGGAAGGTTACTACATAATGATTAATGGGTCAACAGAACAAGAAGACATAATAATAAATATCTATGTACCAAATAAAAAACCTGCAAAATATATAAAACAAACATTAACAAAACTGAAAAAGGAAATAGACAACACTACTACAGTAGTTGGAGACTTCAATACACCACTCTGAAGAAAAGACAGAACTTGCAGAAAAAAACTAAACAAAGATGCTGAAGAACTAAACCACACAATAAACCAACTCAATCTCATAGATATTTATAGTCTAATGCACCCAAAAAGAGTTCAATATATCTTCTTCTCCAATTTGCATGGAACGTTCTTGAGAACAGATCACATTTTAGGTAACAAGGCAAGCATCAATAAATTAAAAAAAAAACATAGAAGTAACACAAAGCATCTTCTCAGACCACAATGCTACCAAATTAGAAATTAATAACAAGAGGGTAAAGGAGAAAATACCATTTGGAAGCTCAACAACACCTTGTTCGAACATGAGTGGATACTAAAAGAAATAAAAAATGAAATTAAATGTTTCTTGAAACAAATGATAGTGAAAACACCACTTATCAAAACTTCTGGGAAACAGCCAAAGCAGTAATCAGAGGTCAACTTATAGCAATAAGCAAACATATTAAAAGACAGGAAAAATGACCATTGACTCTCAAACCCACACCTCCAACAAACTGAAAAGGAAGATCAAGAAAACCTGACACCCCACACAAAACCAAAAATAAAAATTAGGGCTGAAATAAATGAAATAGAAAACAGAAAAACAACTGAAATCATTAACAAAACCAACAGTTGGTTCTTTGAAAAGGTCAATAAAATCAACAAACCACTAGTAAAAATAACAAAAGAAATGAAGGAAAAGAGAAAAAGAATCCAAATATAAGATGAAACAGGGAATGTCACAATGGAACCAATGAAATATTATAAAATATATTTCACAATGAAATATTATAAAAAAACTAGATTGAGATTGTTCAATGCTTCAGTTTGCT
>NW_006399782.1:21666830-21669551 GCF_000299155.1 Elephantulus edwardii | reverse complement strand
CAAAGAACAAGAACCACATGATCCTATCAATTGATGCAGAAAAGACCTTTGACAAAATCCAACATCCTTTCCTGATTAAAACACTCAACAAAATAGGAATAGAAGGGAATTTCAATATAGTGAAAAGTATATATGCAAACCCAAGAGCCAACACTGTTCTCAATGGAAAGAGATTAAAGGTATTCCTTTTCAGAAGAGGAACTAGGCGAGGATGTCCACTATCACCTCTCCTATTCATTATATTCTATTGTATTAGAAGTTTCAGTGGTAGCAATAAGAGAAGGAAATAAGAGGTATTCAAATTGGGAAAGAGGAGGTAAAATTATCTCTATATGCAGATGATATGATAGTATACTTAGAAAATCCTAAAGACTCAGCAAGAAAACTACTGGACATAATTGACCAATTTCGGAAAGTAGCAGGATACAAGATCAACATACAAAAATCAACTGGATTTCTCTACAGTGACAAAGAGAATATAGAACTGGAGCTAAGAAAAACAATACCCATCACAATAGCACAAGATTAAAAACTTGGGAGTAAATCTAACTAGAAACACAGAGTATCTATTCAAAGAAAATTATAAAACATTACTATAAGAAACAAAAAGAGACCTGGAGAAATGGAAGAATATATCTTACTCATGGATAGGAAGACTCAATATTGTGAAAATGACAGGCAATCTACATGTTCAATGCAATCCCAATAAAAATACCAACTCCATTCTTCAACAACATGGAAAAGGCAATCTCCAATTTCATTTGGAATGGGAAGAGACCCTGAATAAGCAAAAATTCCTTAAAAAGAGAAGCAAAATGGGAGGCATCTCACTTTCTGATTTCAAATGTTACTACACTGCCGTAGTGGTCAAGACAGCATACTGGTACAATGACAGACACATAGATCAATGGAATAGAACTGAGAATCAAGAAATCAGCCCATCTATCTATGGTCAACTGATTTTTGACAAGGAGATGAAATCAGTTAAGTGGGGAAACAAAAGCCTTTTTAACAAATGGTTTTGGCAAAATTGGAAAACCATCTGCAGAAAACTCAAGCAAGACCCACACCTCATACCATACGCAAAAACCAACTGAAAGTGGATCAAGGACCTAGGACTGAAACCAAAGAATATAAACTTCATTAGAGAAAAGCTTGCAAGAACCCTAGAAGCATTAACAATATGATCAGTCTTCCAAGCATCCTGAAAAACCTACAACCAGGAGAGGATAAAATGGATGAATGGGACCTTCTAAGAATCACATCCCTATGCACATTAAGAAAACTTCTTCAGCAGGGTAAAAAGGAAAGCCACAGACTGGGAAAAATATTTGGTAATGACAAGTCTGCTAAGCAACTTATATCTAGAATTTATAGAATACTCGAGCACCACAAAAAGATAAACTCCCAATTGCAAAATGGGTACAGGGTATGAGCAGACACTTCACCAAAGACGACATTCAGATGGTGAACAACACAAGAAGAAATGTTCAAAATCCCTAGGTCTAAGAGAGATGCAAATCAAAACAAAAATCAAAACAAAATATTATTTCACTCCAGTAAGAATAGCAAAATTCAACAGAGCAGCAAACAAATGCTGGCAAATTTGTGGAGAAACTGGAACCCTTATTCACTGTTTGTGAGAGTGTAAAATGCTGCAACCACTATGGAAGGCAGCTTGATACTTTCTCAAAAAGTTGGAAATAGAAATACCATTTGACCCAGAAATTCCACCACTAGGAATATACCCTAAAGAAAACAGAACTGTCATTCAAGTAGATACATGCACACCCATGTTTATTGCTCCTTTGTTCACAATACAAAGAGTTGGAAAGAACCTAAATGCCCATCAACAAACAGACAGATAGAAAAGCTGTGGTATATTCAACAGGTACATGCAACACTGAAAAACAAAACTCATGAAATATATTATAATTCTAAATATATTATAAATGCTATATAAAATTGGTGACCATTATGATGAGTGAAATATCTCAGTCACAAAAAGACAAATACTTCATAATGTCACTGTTATGAAACAAGACTGACATGGGAGGTGGGGGAAAACTAAGAAAAGAGAAGCTAAACAATGTACATGGCATTTAAACAGAGGAGGGAGAGAACTGTATAAAAGGAACATATGATTAGGTATTATCGGCATGACAACAGTCCAGAATACAAGCTCTGTAGTGAAGTGCACTGGGCTTGGGACTGTGTAACAATGAATTACTTTTTTTCTACAAAGAAAAAGCAAACTGTTGGGGAGGTGGGACAGGGAGGAAAATGTGCAACAATGAATGAATGGAAATCCAAGTTCTCTATAAACTTTCATTAACCCCCCACCCCAACCCACTACTGCAGAATGAGTATAAGGATCCAAGGTGGAGAAGGGTGGAATCAGAGGGATGAGTATGTGCGGGGTGGGGTGGGGGGGCATTAATCATGGAGTTGTACAATTTAATGGGTGAAGGGTGTGAGGGAAATTGGAAGAATCTGTTCTGGAAAACAATGTATTTGAATTTTGTAAATAAGCTAGTATGCTGCTGCTGTTGTTGTTGCTGATTGCCTCTGAGTCGAGCACAACTCATAGCAACCCCATGAACAAAAGGCCTGAAAGCCCTCTGCAACTATAGACATATATCAACCCTCATAGAGTTTCCAAAGGCATGTTAATTAGAAAATGCATGATTAAAAAAGAAAAAATAAAAAAAATTTTCTAAA
>NW_006399782.1:21663206-21664769 GCF_000299155.1 Elephantulus edwardii | reverse complement strand
TGTTCTTCAGTTCCTTGAGCTTAAGAAATGCGAGTTCGGCCCTTTTGATTTTCCGACTCTAGCTCCTCGCACATTTCATTGTAGTATTTTGCTTTGTCATTCTGAGCAGCCTTTTGGAATCTTCTCCAGGTGAGTAGGTCAAGGAATTACTTGCGCCTGTCAACCTGGTAAAAGCTAAATTTCTACTATGCATAAGCTCTCTTATCCCTTGAGCTCACTATGTAGAAAAAAAAAAAGGATTCAAAACCCTGTGAAGTTAAATTGCAGGAAAGGAGTTAGGAAATAATCGCACTCTTATTTTGTTCACTGTCTCAATTACTAATCAATACATCTGCATGGTGTCCATTAGGCACTGGGAGAAATTCTGACATAGATGGTAAATAAAGGAGGTCCTGGCTCTTCTGAAACCCACGGTCCCACAAACATTTTTCAAGTTAGGCTTGCAGTAGATATTCTTAAGTTATTTTAGCTACCATTAATACCTCAACTGTCTTTGGACAACATGACTCAACTTAATTTGCTCAAACAATCTCTAGAACAAAGTATGTTATGTAGAGTTAGTGGTTTGTAAAAAAGTAGTACAAAGAAATGTATTTAACACCTCATTTCTTTTACGTGTCCACTGCTATCTGACATTTGTTAATTCCTGCCCTTACTTTTCCAACCAACTAACCAAATTACAATATAACAGAAAAATAGTTATGGTTCTTAAGGGCACCACATGCAGATGTTACTTGTCTTAACAGAGGTAGTTTACAAGACAAAAACTATCTGACCCAGAAATGAAGCCACCAGTCTAGCCCTGTTATAGCTACTGTTAGCTCCTGACTTATGAACCAGATTATCTCTGGGTTCTACTTCAGTTATCTGTAACCTGGACTATCCTGAGGTTCTTCAGGTGCCTTCTTGCTCTAAAGCTTTGTAGTAAAAAAGGAGGGGGGGGGAAACACCCCCATTAAGCAAAATAGTTTCTAACTCCTCTAGATGCTTAGAAAAAAATTAGCAATCATTCTGAACACTTAAAAATAGCTATCTGAAACAAATGCGTGGATCTAAGAGAAAAAATGTTCTAAGACCTTTACAAAGAAATGAGCACATCATGCTAGTCTGACATGCTCATTGAATGCTTTTAAACAGTTTCTCTGGAATGATTTGAAATTCTCAGATTTCTCTTCCGCAGATTTTTCCGAGCACGTATGTTTCACAGGTGCTTTTAACAGGAACAGCTCTGTTTCCACTCCCATTTCACTTTCACTCATGTTGCTTCCCCTCCTGGTATCACTCTCTCTTCTCTATTCAGCAAATTTCTGCCAACTATTCCTTTTTCAATACGCTAACTTCTCAACGTCTGGTATCACTCAGTAGTCCCTGAGAATGTATAGCATGTATTGCAAGTGCATTTCAATGAGAAACTTTTTATTTTTCACTAAATAATTTACCCAGTATACTTGGGGAAAAAAAGTAATCAACTAGACCAGCTACTGCTTGTTGTTGTTGTTATGTACAATCGAGTCGTTGTGACCCTATGTACAACAGCCCTAAACTCTGCTCTGTCCTGTGCCA
>NW_006399782.1:21655058-21662253 GCF_000299155.1 Elephantulus edwardii | reverse complement strand
TAAACTCCTTATGCTATAATACAAGGCCTTCCACAAGTTCGTGAACTTGACCAATTCATGGGTTACCTCAAACTAGTCAGGTTGGCCATCATCATGTGATCTTAACCTTCTGGTCTTACTTTTTTTATAATCTGTCAATCAGGCCCTTGGCTAAGAATCTGTTCACTGAGATGTCATTTTGCTCTAAGATTTTAAGTTACTCAGAAGTATTTTGATGACGGTGAGTTCGATATACCAGGGAACCTTCTAAGTAGAGCATTGTTGGTGGAAAAATGTGACTGAAATTATGACTATCAAGAGTTTTTTAAATGGTCTCAAATAAAGATAGTTAGAAAGCAGACAAAGAAGATGACTTTATAAGTGGGGCATGTTTAAAACTGGAGAGGAAGTTGCCTGTTGTAGTATGTTGTTATAAAATTCTGCTGAGGATATATTTCTTAATTTTTTTGTTTCCAATAGATAATTGGTGGACGATCTATCAGCAATCTGCATTATACAGATGACACAACCCTGCTTGCTGAAACTGAGGAGGACTTCATGCACTTACTGCAGAGGGTCAAGGACTGCAGCCTTCAGTATGCACTGAGGCTCAATGTCAAGAAGACAAAGATTCTCACCACTGGATCAATTGGTAGCATCAGGATGGATGGCGAAGAGATTGAGATTGTTTACAGCTTCAGTTTGCTCGGCTCCACGGTCAACACTCTTGGCACCAGCAGTCAGGAAAACAAAAAAATGTATTGCGATGGCAAAGTCTGCTGTTAGGGACCTCTCTAAAGTACTCAAGAGCAATGGTGTCTCTCTGGAGATTAAGGTGCGCCTGATACAGGCCATGGTTTTTGCAATCACTTGTTATGCATCAGAGAGTTGGACAATGACTAGGGAGGATAGAAGGAGAATTGACGCCTTTGAGCTGTAGTGCTGGAGAAGAGTATTGAATGTACCATGTACTGCCAAGAAAACAAACAGATTCATCCTAGAGAGGGTTAAACCAGGCTACTCCTTGGAGGCAAGGATTCTGGGGCTTCGTCTGACATACTTTGGACATGTTGTAAGGAGAGACAGGTCTTTAGAGAGGGACATCATGCTGGGTAGAGCAGAGGGACACCGCAGGAGGGGAAGACCCTCTATGAGGTGGATTGATTCAGTGACTGGGGTAATCGGGATGGGTGTGTCAGAGGCAATGCGACTGGCACAGAATAGAGCAGGGTTTAGAGCTGTTGTACATAGGGTCGCTATGAGTCGCAAACGACTCAACGGCACATAACAACAACAACAATAGATTATTATACTCTATAAAGAAAAAATAAGACAAACATTAATGTTGAATTTTCCAATGTTTTCTGATACATTATACACATACACATACAGTGGTGTTGTGTACCACTGAGTTGAAACACACCCATAGCTGACCCTCCAGCAGGTTTTCAGAGGCAGTTAATTACATGGAAGGAGACTGTCCATCATTCTCCTTGGGAGCAGTTTTTGGATTTGAACTGTGTGCCTTTAAGATTGCAGCACAGCTTTTTACTACTCGGCCAAGAGCACCAATATAATATTTACTGTTTTACATTGCATTTAATTATATATAGAAAATGATGGAAGTCAGAATTTTTTGTTTGTGTTGCAATTTTGCTCAGGTCAGTCATGCTACTCACTCGCTCACTAGTTTTATATTAACTTTTCTAACCCATAATATCTAGACATTACTCAGAGGAACTCTTGAGATTACTTTCTTAAAAGCTATTTAGACGAGCTCTGATGGCCTAGTGGCAAGAAGCTATACTGCAATCTCAGAGGTGTGCGGTCTGAATCCACCAGATGCTCTGCTGGAGAAGGAGGGACAATCTCCTCCTATACCAGTTAGATCTGATTTGATGGTACACACCCACCCACCCCTAATACCCACACCCCTATGGATTGCTTGGTATCATCCTCAAGAAAATATTGAAACAAGGCAGAAGCTGGGCCTGGAATAAAATGTGGTTTCAGAACGACGGAACTGTGGTATTCCTAGTTCAGGTAACTTTTATATGAACCTCTTACTCAAAATGAAAAGGTATAAGGAGTCAGGAAGAGAGCAATTATAACCATCATTTTCTACTGTTAATTAGAAAATAAGGAAAACGATGTATACATATAGTTACCAACATAAAAGTAACATAATGACAAACTACAAATGCTGGCGAGGTTGTAGAGAAACTGGAACCCTTATTCATTGTTGGTGGGAGTGTAAAATGGTGTAAACACTATGGAAGGTAGTATGGCACTTTCTCAAAAAGTTGTAAATAGAAATACCATTTGACCCAGCATTTGCACTACTGGTAATATACCACAAAGAAACCATCCAACTGACATCCAAGCAGCTATATGCACACCCATGTTTATCGTGGCTTTTTTTCACAACAGCAAAGAGTTGAAAACAACCTAAGTGCCCATCAACAAACGAATGGCTAGAGGAGCTATGGGATATTCACAGAATGGAATACTATGCTGCACTGAAAAACAAAGAACTCATGAAATATTATTAAAAAATATGTGACCCTGGAGGATGTTATGCTGAGTGAAATATCTCAGTCACAAAAGGACAAATACTGTATAGGGCCACTGCTGTAAAATGGGACTGACATCAGGGTTGAGGGGAGGCTGAGGAAGAGGGGATAAATAATGTATACTACATTGAAATAGATGAGGGAGAAAACTGTTTAAAATGAATATATGATTACATATTACTGTCATGACAGGAGACCAGCACGAAGGCTGCATAGTGGAGTGGACTGGGGGGAGGGACTGTATAACAATGAAAGAATTTTTCTTTTACTTTTCAAAGAGAAGAGTGAACTGAGGGGGTAGGTTGGGCGGGGAAAAGTGTAACAATGAATAAATGAAAATCCAAAGTTTCTGTACACTTTCATTAAAATTAATTAAAAAAGTAACTTAATGAATTAAATGATTATAAATGGGATTTTAGTTCAATATTACTTATGCTAGAGAGCTCTCATGCATTAGAGGTAAGGAACTGTGCTGCTAATGCCAAGGTAGGCGATTCAAATTCACTAGCTGCTCTGCAGGAGAAAAAACAGTCTCCTCCTGTAAGTACTGCCTCTGAAAAAGTGTTAGAGGGGTCAGCTATTGGTCAGTGCTGACTTTACAGTTCACAAAAACAACGTGACGATCCAAGTGTTACATCCAGAAAATAAAGTATAAAAACTGAGAGGAGAAGTATATTCCTTGGTTATTATGAATTCAAAACCAAATAATAATTATGATTAATTAATAATAATCATTTGATTAAAATTTTCAGTTATTTTTTTCTAGTTTGAGATGTAAATGGAAACAAGAGAGCTGCAAACACTAGTTCATAACCACATTTTGTGTGTGGATAAAATGGTTTATATAAATGGTATTTTTAGAGTTTCTTTATTTCAGGATTCTTCAGAAGGAAAATGTCCTACATAGCCATACCAGAAGCACTTCTATAGTAAAAAATAATAGTACCTGTTTTCTTCCCTAAGGTCATTTTCCACAGCTTGAGTCTCTCGCTTCAGCTTCTGGGATCTCGTGTAGTCTCTCCAGGCTCGCAGGACCTTTAGTTGGAACTTCCAGTCAGAGAGGGTCCCAGCTTTCCCCAGCTTAATCCTATCATCAAGAATTAACTGGTGCCAGGCAGAGAAATAACGTCGTTGACACTGCAATGGAAACATGTGGAAAATCACCACCAGTGTTAGTGCTTCTAATATCAAGAGTTCTAATTTCAAGGGTTCTCTCCTCAAAGATGCCCATATTTCTCTTAACAATGCTAACTTAGTGGAAGGAGAAAAAGCACAATTCCTTTATGGTAACAGTGTCCTTAAACATTCAAGACATGTAACTGAGGCACTCCCAGAGTGCATTATTTTAATGCATGTAATTATCTCTGCAAGTCATTAGTCCTGTTGGAGGCTACACAGTTACTTTGACAGTATGAATTAAGAAATCTGTTTCAAAGACCACTTACAATATGATTTTTCTCTGCCAGGTTGTCTTGGAGTTTGATCAACATTGGTATCACTCCTGATACCAATGCTGACTCTTGCATAAGGGAAATCCCAGAAGTTGGTATGGAGTGTCTGATTCTTGGGAACAAGAAATCTACAAACTTCAGGTATACTACCATTGGCCATACTGATGCTTTGGTGAATAGGTCTAGAGAAATTGGATGCTAGGCCATTTGCAATCGTCTTTCTTTGCTTCCACAGAAATAACACAAGGCATGTAGACTCTAAGGAGTAATACTTATATCAGTCATCCTTTAAGCCTGTATGCAGGATTGGCTATTCACTTCTGAAATAAGTTATCTTTGAAAACCTTATGAACAATAGAGGAATACTGTTGGACACAGGACTAGAAATAGTGTCCTAAGATTGGAACAGTTAAAATGAGGACAAACAGCTGTAAACATCCATTAATAATGGAATGTCAGTAAAGTAGAATATAGGAAAATCTAAAGTTGTAAAAAAAGGAATTCATAAAGGTTGACATTCTAGGTATTAGTGACTTTAGATGCATTGGCATTGGCCACCCTGAATCAGACAATCATATGATTTATTATGCTGACAATGAAAAACTGATAAAGAATGGTATTGCATTCATAGTTAAAAAGATAATTTAAAAATAAATACTGAAGTAAAGTGCTGTGAGTGAAAGGACATTACCCATATACATAGAAAGCAGATCTGTTAATACTACTATTATTCAAATTTATATACCGACTAAAGCCAAAGATGAGGTAATTGAGGATTTCTAGCAATTTCTGCAGTTGGTAATTGATCAAATGTGTAATCAAGATTTATTAACAAAAACTAGTGACTAGAAAGCAAAAGATGGAAACAAAGATGAGGGACTAGTAGTTGGAATTTAAAGATTTAGTGTTAGAAATGAGGCTGGACATTTAAGAGTGAATACCGAACAGCCAGTAATTTACTTATTGCAAATAACTTCTTTAAAAAATACAACATATTCTCAGAAAAGCAGAAGCTAAAGGAGTTTGTAAAATCAAGACCAGCATTGCAGGAATCATTGAGAGAAATTGTTCTTACAGATATGCCATAGAAAGCAAGATGGACCAAAGCAACCAGCAACAAAACCAAAAAGAACAAAATAATAGCAATAAAACCTTGCTTCTCAATAATAACACTGAATGTGAATGGTTTAAATGCACCAGTGAAGAGAAAAAGAGTAGCAGATTGGATTAAAAAAATCCCAAATGCATCAATATATGGTTTAAAAAAGACACACCTGAAAAGTGAAGATAAGGAAAGATTAAAAATAAAAGGGTAAAAAGAAATTACCAAGAAAATGGCAACCAGAAAAAAGCTGGTGTGGTGATCTAAAAAAAAAAAAAAAGTTAAATATAAAAACCACCACAAAGGAAAACATAAGTCACCAAATAATGCCCAAAGGGTCAACAGAGCAAGAGAACATAACCATAATAAAGACCTATGCACCAAATATCAGAGTTGTCAAATACCCTAAGCAAATGTTAACAGAACTGAAAAAAGTAATAGAAAACACCATAATAGTAAGAGAAGACTTCAATCCACCACTCTTAAGACGGAACCACCAGAAAGAAACGCAACAAAGATGCTGCAAAACTAAATCACTCAATCAACCAGTATTCATTCTTCTTGAATGTGTATGGAACATTCTCCAGAAGAGAACATAGTTTAGGTCACAAAGCAAGCCTCAATAAGTTAAAAAACAAAGAAATAACACAAAACACGTTCTCAGACCATGATGTTTCAAAATTAGAAATTAATAACAAGATAAAGGGGAAAAAAACCCCATACATTTGGGAACTGAGTAACACCCTGCTTGAACATGAGTGGCGTAACAGAAGAAACAAAGTAAGTTTCTTGAAACAAATGACTATTTAAGCGCAACTTACCAAAACCTCTGAGAAACAGCCAAAGCATAGAGGTCAGTGTATTACAGCCTTCAATATATACTGCATCTCAATGTTAAAAAAACCAAAAATCCTCACCACTGGACTGATAGGCAACATTATGATAGATAAAATACTGAAACTGTCTATAACTTCATCTTACTTGGATCCACACTCAATACCCATGGTACCAGTAATCAAGAGGTCAGGAGACATATGCAGTGCGTAAGTCTGAAGTTAGGCATCTCTCCAAATTATTAAGGAGTAATGACATCTGTGTGAGGACTAAAGTGTGCCTGATTCAGGATATGGTCTTGTTATGCTTCTGAGAGCTGGACAAATGACTAAGGATGACAAAAGAAGAACTGATACCTTTCAACTGTGGTTCAGGAGAGGAGTGCTGAATATACTATGGACTGCCAAAAGAACAAACAGATATGTCTTGGATAAGGTGCAGTCAGAGTGCTTCTTGGAGACAAAGATGATGAAACGTCATTTCACGTACTTGGGGCAGGTTGCCAGGAGAGACTATTCATTGGAGAGGGACATCAGGTTTCTAAAGGTGTAGGACTGGGAAAGAAATGAAGACCCTCAACTAGATAGACTGACACACAGTGTCTGTAGCAATGGGCTCAAGTATGTTGGAGATTTTGAGGATGGCACAGGAAAGGACGTGGTTTAGGTCTATTGTTTATAGAATAACTTTGTTTCATACTTGATGGCACTTAACGCAACAAAATCTAGAGTCACCTATATTTACTGCTTCGTCCTCTGTGAAAATATTTACCTTTCACTGTTAGGACATTTGGCAACTTTAGATAATGTCATTTAAAATAAAATCTCTTCCTTTGAGAGACTTATAAAGAGATAATATGGAAATAAAAAGGCCAATTATATGAGGGAGTATAGTCTTAGAACTCTTATAAATAGTTGAATTGGTCAGAACTTTTTCCCACATAGGAAATTAGTTATAGCTTCAAACAGACATGGAACAAAATAATCTTCATCATAATTTTTCATTAAGAGGAACTTTTTTTTTGGCATTTTTAAATTAGGTTTGTTTTATTTAAGTTTAATGTCAATTCCATGCTGTGTTTCAGTAAGAACAATACAGATTCTGTATCTGTGGCTCCAGTCAGATATCCAGTAGTACAAATTAGCTTCAAGTTACACATACTGAAAGAAAGAGGTTGAGCAAGCGAAGAAGGGAAGGAGTGGGGTGGGGTTGAGGGCGCCCAGAGGGAGAGAACAGGAGAAGAAACAAAGAATTGA
>NW_006399782.1:21653190-21653743 GCF_000299155.1 Elephantulus edwardii | reverse complement strand
TACATTCATGGTTCTCACATTCCATGTTCCAATCACTAGTGTCTGCTTACAACTGTTCTTCTTCCTTTGTATTTCCATACTCGAAAGTTCTACCTAGGTTGCCCTTTCTGTTAGTCTACGTGTGTTCTGTTGTACATAGGGTTTTCAGAGGCCTGCTAGTTCAGAAGTGGATGGCCAATCCTTCTTCCTAGTTTGTCTTAATCTGAATGTTCAGATTTAGAGGAGTATCTGACAGACAAGCAATTTGTTGAACAGTGAAAGATAAATTCCTCATTGTGGAGTTAACCATTAGTTACAGTGTTGACCTTGCCCTTAGCCCAGTGCCTTGACCCACTTATTTCCCAGCTCCACCCTCCACCAGGATACCCCTTCACATCTACCAAATCCCTTCAGTAATTATCTTCCGTTGTCCAACCCATGATCTGACAACTTGTATCTGAAGCTTTCTTGTCTCCACACCTTTTCAACCTGTATGCAGAGCAGATTATCCGGGAGGCTTGGCTCTATGAGAAGTGTGGCATCAGGATTGGTGGAAGATCTATTAACAATCTGC
>NW_006399782.1:21647013-21652793 GCF_000299155.1 Elephantulus edwardii | reverse complement strand
TCCTGGAGAGGATTAAACCAAACAACTCCTTGGAGGCAAGGATTCTGGGGCTTTGTCTGACATACTTTGGGAATATTGCAAGGAGGGACAGGTCCTTGGAGAGGGACATCATGCTTGGGAGGGTGGAGGCACAGCGCAAGAGAGGAAGACCCTCTATGAGATGGCTTGATTCAGTGACTGGGGTAATCGGAATGGGTGTGTCAGAAGCAGTGCAACTGGCACAGGATAGAGCGGGGTTTTGGGCTGTTGTACATAGGGTCGCTATGAGTTGCAAGAGACTCGACAGCACATAACAACAACTTGCATGCTGCATAATATTCCATTGTATGAATGTATCATAACTTCTCAATCCATTCAACTGTGGTTGGACACCTGGCATGTTTCCATGTTCTTGCGATGGTGAATAATGCTGCTGTGAACACTGGTGTACAAGTCTCCATTTGTGCCTCAGTTCTCATTTTCTCGGGGTATATTTCAAGCTCTATAACTGCTGGGTAATATGGAATTTCCATGATCAGCTTTTTGAGGAAATGCCAAACTGCCTTGCAGAGCGGCTGTACCATTTTACAATCCCACTAACAGCATATAAGAGTTCCTGTCTCACCACATTCCCTCCAACATTTATTACTTGTTGCCCTGTTAAAACTTTGCCACTGCTACTGGGTTGACATAGTATCTTATTGTGGTTTTCATTTGCATCTCTCTTATTACCAGTACTACTGTTCTGTAGTAGGTTTCGAGGTCACAGAGTGCTATGCCTTCTACTTCATTTTTGTCTCTCAGAAGTGTTTTGCTTATTTGGGGTCTCTTTCTTCTCCAAAAAATCTTGAAAGTTTCCCTTTTGATCTTCTTAAAAAAGGAATTTGATATCTGTATTAGGATTGCATTAAACATGTAGATTTCTTTTGGTACAATGGTCATTTTCACTGTATCTTGTCTTCTTATACATGAAGAGGGAAAATGTTTCCATTTACGTACATCTTACATTGTTTCCCACAGAAGTGTTCTGTTGTTTTCTTTGTATCGTGTTTTGTTTCATTTTGTGTCTCTAGTTAGGTTCATTCTCAAGTATCTCAATTTGTGTTTGGCTGGGACACAAACAATTTTTACACCATTTTTTAATAGAAGTATTATTCACCATTGCAAGAACATGGAAATAGCCCACATGTCCAACCACAACCAAATGGATTGAGAAACTGTTGTACATTCACAAATGGAATACTATGCAGGACTCAGGGGAGTGATTTTGAAAACTACTAACTACATAACTTGGGAGAGACTAGAGAGTTTTATGCTGAGTGACTTGATCTCATAAGTGCAAATACTGAATAAGACTATTATTGTAAAAATAAAAGGATAACTAGTAAAATAAGTATGAGGATCCAAGGGGGGATGAGGTGGGAGCAGAGGGAATGAGGATGGGTAATGGCAAAAATCACAGGATTGCATAATTTGGTACGTAGAGAGGCGGTAAAGGAAATGGGAAAGATCTGGTAGGGACCTGAAAAGACAAGGTAATGGCAAGCATAGTCCAATGGTGATTCATTTTATAAAAAATAATAAATGGGATATTGGTCTGATTCCTTTCACAGGCGAGAGAGTGATTTATGCCTTCTGCCAGCTCTCTGGACACGGCAGAACCTTGTAGGGAGATCAGCATCAGCCTCCCTGGATTGGGGAATACCCACAACTAAATTCCTCCTCCTACCACAATATTGGTCTGTTTCCTTCCTCAGGTTAAGGGAGATCACCAATATGCAAAATCCTGTGAAGATATTACCTGCAACTAGTACAAGAAAGAACTCAGGACCTGCCCCTGAACTGTCTAACAGAGTGGAAAAAAGAGGTACTTTGGCCTTGCACACTGCTGTCTTGCTAGCTACATCATGTGGGATTTCTTAAGGTCAATTGGAAGAGGTCAGTTAGAGCCACGGTTTGTGGACAGCAACAATCATCCTGCTTTGGGAAGACAAGAGGTGAGCACCAATGTACAGGTCTTTCACATAACAGTGCAATACCTTGGACATTATACAGTTACAACAACCTAACGTCTACTAGGAAAAGACTCACATAATATCAAGAAGGCAGCAGTCTGAAGCAGTCATCATCAAAACCCAAAAATAACCCTTCTAAAAAAGCAGACCCAATTAATACCCCAGATGGAGAAAATGAGAAGAAATATGTTGATGTAAAGTTATGTGAACAGCTACAGAAAAAGATGCAAATGATGGAAGAAACAATGGAAGCCATTAAGAGAGCAAATACCCCAGAGACCATTATCCAGAAGAAATATATTGATGAGGAGGAAATTGAGTAGCCTCAGAAGAAAATGTAAAAGATGGAAGAAAGAACTGATAATATAGATAGAGAGGTACAAGAAGTTAAAAAGTCATCACAAGAGAGAGAGTACTAACACAATACTGGAAATAACAGAGAAGCATGAAAATGCAATCCAAAATATTAAGACAGAATGGCAGAACTGTCCAGTGTGCTGGTAGGACAAAAAAAGTAGAATTAAAGAGACTGAACAGAGTCAGTGAGCTGAAAGACAAGAGCCTCACTGGAAACATTCTAGAAGAAAAATGAGAGATGAAATATAAAAAAAAAAAGAAGAAGAAGAAAACATTAGAATCCTGTTGGATGACATCAAGTATGACTGGATTTCCAGAACACAGGAGTGACAGGGAAGTCATTGAGAAAATTGTTAAAGAAGTACTAGAAGAAAACTTCCCAGAGATTATGAAGAATGGGGAAATCCACATTCAAGAAGAACAGTGAATACCAAATAAACTAGACGTAAAAAAGAAAAACATCAAGTCATATCATAGTCAAATTCTCCAAATTAAAAGATAAGGATAGAATACTAAAAGCAGCACAGGGAAAAAAAAAAAAGAGTCATTTACAAAGGGACAACTATAAGATTAAATTCTGATTTCTCAGCAGAAACCGAGCAAGCCAGATGACAATGGGCTATCATATATAGAAAGGTGAAAGAAAATAATTGCTAACCAAGAATCCCATAGTCAGCAAAGCTCTCCATCAAATTTTAAAGGAGAAATTATATCCTTTTTAGAAAAGAAGGAACTTCAGGACTATAAGAAAACAAGACCAAAACTACATAATTTTGAGGGCAGTGCTTCACACAGAGACACTAAAGGAAAGTGGATGGACCACAGTAACCTGAAACAAAAGAAAAGAAACTCAGCAAAATAGCAATGGTAAAACTTGGCCTGACAATAATCATACTTAATGTAAATGGACCAAATGTACCAAGTAAGAGAAAAGGAGTAACAAAATGGATAAAAAGTCAAAGCCCATCGATATGTTGCCTATAAGAGACACATCTATAAAAATAAGAGAAACACAAACTCAAAATCAAAGGCTGGAAAAAAAATATACCAAGTAAATGGCAATCTCAAAAAAGCAGGCGTAGCAATACTAATCTCTGATAAAATAGACTTCAGAATGAAAATAACCATAAAAGATAAGAAAGACCATTACATACTAATTAAAGGCACAAGAGATCAAGAAGACATAACCTTGGTGAACATTTATGCACCAAATAATAGACCTGCAAAATACATAAAACAACAGAAAGACACAGATAGCACCACAAAAGTGGTAGGAGATTTCAACAGACCACTACCACCAAAAGATAGGTCAACTCAAAAGAAATTTTGATACAATCAGCCAACTCAACCTTGAGGATGTATTTAAGGATATGGTACTCAACAAAACCTCAATTCACTTTCTTCTCAAGTGCACATGCTACACTCTCTAGATTTGATCACATATTATTGGACACAAAGCATGCCTCAACAAATTCAAAAACACTGAAATAAAACAAGGTATCTTCTTAGACCACAATGCCATAAAACTAGATATTAACCACAGGATGGTAAAGTTTACAAAACCACTCATGTGGAAGCTAAATAACTCTCTCCTGGAACATGAATGAGTTATAAAAGAAATAAAGAATGAAATAAAAAAGTTCCTTGAAACAAATGAAAATACATCATACCAAAACCTCTGGAGTAGAGCTAAGGCAGCCCTCAGGGGTCAGTTCATAGCACAGGTACACACATAAAAAAGGAAGAGAAAAAAAAATCAATGATCTAACTCAACTCCTTGGTCAACTAGAAAAGGAACAAAAATCTAATCCCACAGCTTCTAGATGAAAGGAAATTATAAGGACAAGAGCTAAAAATCAATGAGATAGAGGACAGAAAAACAACTGAAACCATCAATATCAGGAACTGGTTTTTCAAAAGGGTCAATAAAACTGACAAACCATGGGCAAACTTAATAAAGCGGGGGGGACCCAACAAGAAAAGAGACAGATAACTTGATTAAGAAATGAGAGAGGTAACACCAAAACGGAACCAAATGAAATTAAATTGATAATATCAGAATATTATGAAAAGCTACTTTGGAAGGAGAAGTCGCATCCACTTCCTAAACAGCATGCCTCTGGAAACTCGACGAACTCTGAGAAACCTTATTCAAAGGCTTCAGGTCTTTTGTTTATTGAGTCACTATGAGTCGTGCTCGACTCCATGGCAATTAACAACAAAAATGTACTCTGATAAATTTGAAAATCTAGAGGAAATAGACAAATTCCTTGATACTCATGCCCTACCCAGATTGACTAGAATAGATGTAAAACACTTGAACAGACCCATCACAAAAGAAGAGACTGAAGAGATCATAAAAAAGACTTCCCCAAGCTCTGGTAGTTTAGTGGCAAGCAGCTGTGTTGTAATCCCACAGGTAGGCGGTTTGAATTCACCAGATGCTCTGCCGGTGGAGGGGCAATCTCCTTCTGTGCCAGTCAGATCAGACTTGATGGTATACAACAACAACAATAAAAACCAAACAAAACATCAAAACAAACAAACAAACAAAAAACAAAGGAAAATAAAGATTTCCTCATAAGAAAAGTCCTAAACCAGATGGCTTGATAGCTGCTGAAGTCTACCAAACATTCAGAGAAGGTCTACCACCAATTCTACTTAAAGTATTTAAAAGTATTTAAAGTATTTAAAAAAACGGAAAAAGAACGAACATTCCCAGAGTCATTCTATGAAGCAAATACCAAAACCAAAGATATTATCAAGAAAGAAAACTACAGACCAATACCTCTTATGAATATAGGTGCAAAAATCCTAAACAAATTCTTAGCCAGTAGAATTCAAAAGGACATAAAAATATAATTCACCATGACCAAGTGGGATTCATAACAGATATGCAAGGATGGTTGAACATAAGAAAAACAACCAATATAATTCACCGTATTAACAAAGCAAATTACTAGAACCATATGATCTTAGTAATTGATTCAGAAAAGTCATTTGACAAAACCCAACACTACTTCTTGATAAAGATACTCAGTAAAATTCTCAACATAGTGAAAAGTATATATGCAAAACCAAGAGCCAATATCATTCTCAATGGAGAAAGATTAAAAGCATTTTCCTTGCAAAGAGGGACCAGACAAGAATTCCCCCGTCACCACTTTTATTCAACAATGTATTGGAAGTGCTTGCCAGGGCAATATGACAAGAAGGAAATAAAAGGCATCCAGATTGGCAAAAAGATGATTAAATTATTGCTATATGTAGATAATATGATAGTGCACACAGAAAACCCCAAGGACCCAACAATAAAACCATTAGAGCTAGTGGGCAAATTTAGTAGAGTGGCAGGATGCAAGATCAATATCCAAAAATCAGTGGGATTCCTCTACAACAACTAAGAGAACACAGAGAAGGAAAATAAGA
>NW_006399782.1:21643477-21646648 GCF_000299155.1 Elephantulus edwardii | reverse complement strand
TAAGGTCAAGGACTGTAGTTTTTAATATGGATTGAAGCTCAACATCAAGAAGACAAAGATTCTCCTCATACTGGGCCAATTGGCAACACCATGATGGATAGAGAAGTAATTAAGTTTGTTACAGCTTGCTCAGCTCCACAATCAACACTCTTGGCACTAGCAGTCAGGAAATAAAAAGATTAATTGCATTAGGTAAATTTGCTGTCAGAAACCTTTCCAGAGTACTAAGAAGCAACAGTGTCAGTCTAGAGATTAAGGTGTACATGAACCAGGCTATGGTCTTCGCAATTACTAGCTATTCATCAGAACGCTTAACAGTAACTAAGGATGAAAGAAGAAGAATTTGATGCCTTTGAGTTCTGATGCTAGAGAAGAGTCTTGATACAGACTGCCAAGAAAACCAATAGATCTGTCTTGGAAAAGGTGGAACCAAGTTTCTCCTTGGAATTTAAGATTTTGAAGCTCTGTCTCATGTATTTTGGGCATGTGGACAGGAGGGACTGATCCTTGGAGAAAGATATCATGCTTGGGAGGGTGGAGAGACATCGCAGGAGAGGGAAATCCCAAATGAGAAGGACTGATACCGTAACTGGGGCAACAGAGGTAGGTGTGTTGAAATCAGTGAGAATGGCTCAGGACAAGAGCAGACTTCAGAGCTATTGTACGTAGGGTTGCTATGAGTTGCAGGTGACTTGACAGCACATGACAACAACAATAACATGTAAATTATAGTAAATATATATGTATACCTCAAAGATTATATAAAAGTGAATGACTGTACGAAGTACAACGTATATGAGAGAAACAGAAGTTAAAATAAGGAGTAAAAGATAATCTCAAGGTGATATTAAACAGATTACCCAGGTCTTGTATCATTTGGTCTTTTTTCCTCTTTTAAGAATTTCAAATTTTTTCTGCAATTTTCTTCTATTTTATTGTGACCCTAGTCAGAAGAGGCAAAATTTTCTATAAGCAATTGTTCATGTAGATTATTTTTTCCCTTTGAGTCTTTTATTTTCTTTAATTTCTTTTGCTTCAGATGTTGAGAAACTGTTAATTGTATCATAGATGGGCACTTGCAAGCTTTTAAGATCTAAGATGCCATTTAACAAACTAGAATTTGGAACTTAAACTTTATAGACTATGCTGTATCTATTAACTGAATTGCCCCGTAATACTACAGTCAGACTTTAAACCCAGCAAAACAGTGCCCTGAGATATTTTAATATATCTGAGAGGTATTCATGGCTTTTACCCATTTGTGTTTTATTACATGTTTATGTGCAGCATGGAAATAAATGTACTATATATGTGCTCATGTATACACACGTTTGCATTTTCTTATATATAAACAGGGTCATACTGATGGCCTAGTGGTAAGAAGCTGTAGTGCAATCCCAAAGACACATGATTCAAATCCACCAGCTGCTGCATGGGAGAAGGATGGGCATCTCCTCCTATGTGATTTACTGCCTCTGAAAACCCAATAGAGGTTCAGCTATAAGTAGTACATGTTGTTGTCATGTGCTGTTGAGTTTCCTGTGACTCATAGTGGTCGTATGCACAACAGTTCTGAACCACATCCTATCCTGAGCCAATCTCACTGTCAGCTGCCCCTATTACAACAACAATAACAACAACAACATACATACACACACACACACACACACACACACACACACACACAGAGGGAGAGAAGGAGGGGGGAGAGGGAGAGAGAGAGAGAAATGGAATGAATGAGAATGAGAGAGAATTATCTATGTGAACACTCAAATGGATTGTATGTTTTGTTGTTAGTCTCGTTCTCTCTTGGTATATGTAAAGGCATTTACCAATAATGCTCCTTAATCTTATGCCTTAGTTGGGTTATGTTCATTTTATCACCTTTTGCTTTTACTTCTCCCATCACCAAAACTAGCAACTGTCTATTGTCTAGAGAGTATTTCTCCCTCCTTCCTCTTTCATCCCTGATAGCAACTAAAACATTGATTTCTAAGCATGTGGCTTTTTGGTTTTTTTTGTAAGCATAAGATCATACAATATTAATCCTTCTGTGCTAGACCTATCCCATTTAGCATAACGTCCTCCAAATTCAACCATGTTTTGTTTGCACTCTTCACTGTTCTTGATAGCTGTATAGTATTCCATTGTATGTGTATACTATATTTTGTTTATGTATTTATCTATTGAAAGGAATTTAGGTTTTTTCCATATTTTTGCTAGTGTGAATAAAATGCCCAACTGAACATAAAATGTGCATATGCCTGTTCTTGGCCACTGCTATTAGATCCCTAGGAGGCATAACATACACAGAGCATTACTGGATCACAGGATATTCCTGTTTCTATCTTTTGGAACAAGCATTGTACCATTTTCCATTGTGGTTATATCATTTTGTAATTTTACTGGAAGAATTCTAATGTCCTGAATATGGATTCTAATCTTTGGACAACACCACTAGCATTTTTTTTCTGTTTAGATTTTGTATCGTTGCTAGATATCACATAATAATTTTACGGTAGTTTTGAGAACTCAGTTATGTGTTGTTGTGCTGCTAATTGAAAAGGTGGTAACTCAAATCCACAGTTTGCTTCTTGAGAGACAGATGAGCAGTCGCCTCCTTTCAGGATTTAGTTCTTTAGAAACCGTGATGTGTTGGATTGTTTCCCTCCCTTTGTTTGGACGTCTAATGATCAAGCATTTATTTGTATGTTTGTTGGCTGCTTACATGTCCTATTTGATGAAGTATTTGTTCACATTTTTTGACCAGAAAAGATTATTTTTTCCATTTGTTGTTGGGTTGTTGAAGATTTTTATATTTCAGTCATTGAGGAAAAACTTATGGTGGTTTTAGGGGGGAAGATCCAGTGTGAAAAACCAAGATATCTGAACTTTACAAACTTTGTAAGTAATGCAGTATAAAGTTTTTTTTAAAAGAAAAGCATTATCAAATATATAATTTCCCAAAGATCTTGTTCCCTAGTTTATAGGCTTTCCTTTTAGTTTTCTGATGAAATTTTTATAAGTATAAATATTTAAATTTTACTAAGTATTATCTATCTAATTTGTCTTCTGTTGTTCATAGATTTGTAGTTGTGTTTACTAACCAATAACGGAAAATAATTTCCCATAGTTTTGTTCCTGAATTATATCCTAAGAACTTTATAGTTT
>NW_006399782.1:21607192-21643377 GCF_000299155.1 Elephantulus edwardii | reverse complement strand
CAAATTTAGTAGAGTGGCAGGATGCAAGATCAATATCCAAAAATCAGTGGGATTCCTCTACAACAACTAAGAGAACACAGAGAAGGAAAATAAGAAAGCAATACCACTTATAATAGCCTACCACAAATTGAGATACTTGGGACTGAAACTAACTAGAGACACAACAGAACATTTCTGCAAGATATAATTGATGTTGTTGTTATGTACCCTCGAGTAACCTGTGACTCAAAGCAACCATATGTACAACAGCTCTGAACCCTGCTCTATCCCGAGCCAACCTTATTGCCTCCAACACACCTACCCCCTTTACCCCAGTCACTGAGTCAATCTATCTCATTCAGAGTCTTCCTCTCTTGTGCTGCCCCTTTATCCTCTCAAGCATAATGTCCAAGGACTGGTCCCTCTTTACAATATGCCCAAAGTATGTCAGACAGAGCTTCAGAAGCCTTGTCTCCAAGGAGCAGACTGGTTTCATCCTCTACAAAACAAACATGTTTGTTCTCCTGGCAGCCCATTGTATACCACAACACCACAACTCAAAGGCATCAATTCATCTTCTATCATCATTAGTTATTGTTCAGCTTTCTCATGCATAAGTTGTAACTGTGAAGACCATCGCCTGGGTCAGGTACAACTCAATCTCCAGGCAGACATCATTGCATTGCCCTTCAGTACACTAGAGATATTCCTTACAGTAGACTTTCCCAATGCGGTATGTCTTTTGATTTTCTGGCTGCTGGTACCAAGAGTGTTGACTGTGAGTCAAGCAAACTAAAGCTATTAACAATCTCTAGACCTAAAGAAATGGAAAAATGTTCCCTGTTCATGGATAGGAAGACCTAATATTGTGAAAATGACAATCTTACCAAAAGAATCTACACGTTCAGTGCAATTCCAATACAGATACCAAATTCAGTTTTCAAGGAGATCGAAAGAAAATATGTCAAGTTTTTTGGAAAGAAAAGACCTTGAATAAACAAAGCACTTCTAAAAAAACAGAAATGATATGGGAGGCATAGCACTACCTGATCTCAAAAGCTACTAAACAGCAGCAGTACCCAAAACAGCATGGTACTGGTATGACAGCCACATAGATCAGTGGAACAGAACTGAGAACCCAGAAATGGGCTCAGCTATATATGGTCAACTGATATTCAAGGAAACAAAACCTATCATACAGGGAAATGACAACCTCTCCAACTAATGGTGCTGGCAAAACTGGACACCTACCTGAAGAAAGTTGAAACAGGCACATCTCACACCATACACAAAAATCCACTCAAGGTGGATCAGAGACCTAGGAGTAAAGCCCAAAACCATAATGTTTATGAGAGACAAAACTGGGATTAAGCTTAGACGCCCTAGTCTAAGGTATAAAGAGACTACCAAATAGAGCCAGAAATGCACAATCTGGAGAGGCTAAAATTGATGAATGAATCTTCTAAAGAGTAAAAATCCCTGTGTGCATCAAAACCTTTTTCCAACAGAGTAAAAAGAAAACCCACTGATTGGGAAAAAAATATTGTTTCCTATCAAACGGTTACAGAATCCTACAGGGCTTCCTCCCCCACAAAAAATGACTGATTACACAATTACAAAAGGGCAAAAGACATGGAAAGCATTTTCACAGAGGAAGACATGTGAATGGCCAACAGACACATGAAGAAATGCTCCAAATCACTGGCAATAAGAGATGCAAATCAAAATCACAATGAGATACCATCTCACTCTAGTAGCAGTGGCAAAGTTTAACAGTCCAGCAAGTAATAAATGTTGGAGAGTATGTGGCAAGATAGGAACTCTTATACATTGTTTGTGGGATTGTAAAATGGTACAACCACTCTAGAAGGCAGTTTGGTGCTTCCTCAGGAAACTGAACACAGATATTCCATATGACCCAGCTATTCCACTGCTTGGAATATACCCCAAGAGAATGAGAACTAATGCACAGAGACTTGTATACCAATTTTCATATCAGCGCTATTCACCATTACAAGAATATGGAAATAGCCCAAATGTCCCACCACAATGGAATGAAGATTGGAAAATTATGGTACATTCATATGATGGAATACTATGCAGCACAGAGAAGGAATGCTTTTGTAAGTCATTACCTATCTCAGGAAAGACTGGAGAGCATTATGCTAAGTGAACAAACTCAGTCCCATAAAGAGTGGGAGTGAAAGCAGAGGGGTAAGGATAGGGAGGGGAGGGAGTAATCATAGGGTTGCACAATTTGATTGGTGGAGGAAGGGGTGGGTTAAAGAAATGGGAAAGATATGGTGTGAAAAACAATATAAAAGAACTTTGTAAGTAAACCAGGTTTTGTTAGTGTTATGTGTCGCTGAATTGCCTGCAACTCATAGCGACCCTATGTACAACAGTCCTAAACCCTGTTCTATCCCATGCCAATCTTATCTCCGGCACACCTATTCTCATTACCCTAGTCACTGAATCAATCCATCTCATTGAGGGTCTTCCTCTCCTGCACTGCCCTCCTCCCTCCCAAGCATGATGTCCCTCTCCAAGGACTGATCCCACAGTGCAACATGTCCAAAGTATGTCAGATGAAGCTTCAGAATCCTTGCCTCCAAGGAGCAGCCTGGCTTCACCTTCTCCAGGACGAATTTGTTTGTTCTCCTAGCAGTCTATGGTATATTCAATATTCACCTCCAGCACCACAGCTAGTCATTGCCCAGATTTCTGATGCACAGCAAGTAATTGCAAATACCATGGCACCTTAGTTTCCAGACTGACATCGTTGCTCTTCAATACTTTGAAGAGGTCTCTAACAGCAGACTTTCTCAGTGCAATTAATCTTTTAAGTTCCTGGCTGCTGGTGCCAAAAGTGTTGAATTGTAGAGCCAAGCAAACTGAAGCTCTTAATAATCTCAATCTCTTCACCATCTATCATGATGCTGCCAATTGGCCCAATGGTGAGAATCTTTGTTTTCTTGATGTTGAGCTTCAATCCATATTGAAGGCTGCAGTCCTTAACCTTCTGCAGTGAATGCTTCAAGTCCTCCTCAGTTTCAGCAAGCAGGGTTGTGTCATCTACATAACACAGATTGTTGATAAGTCTACCTCCAATCCTGATGCCACACTTCTCCTCTTAGAGCCCAGCCTCCAGGATAATCTGTTCTGCATATAGATTGAAAAGATATGGAGATAGGACACATCCTTGATACACCCTTCCCAATTTTGAACCACACAGTTTTTCCTTGCTCTGTTCTGACGATTGCCTCTTGGTCCAAGTATAGGTTTTGCATAAGCACAATCAAACGTTCTGGGATTCCCATTCCTCTCAGAGCCAGCCACAGTTTGTTGTGGTCCACACAGTCAAATGCCTTTGCATAGTCAAAGAAACACAGAAAGACATTCCTCTGCTAGTCTCTGATTTCAGCCAAGATCCATCTGACATTAGTGATAAAATCCCTAGTACCATGGCCTCTTCTAAACCCAGCCTGGACTTCCGGCCGTTCTCTGTTGATGTGCTGTTCCAGTCATTTTTGGATAATCTTCAGCACAATCTTGCTTGCATGTGTTATCAATGATATCTGCACTCAGTCAGATTACCTTTCTTTGGAAAGGGAATAAATATAGATCTCTTCCAGTCAATTGGCCAGGTGGTTGTCCTCCAGATTCCTTGGCACAACTTGGTGAGCACATCCAGGGCAGTGTCAGTTTGTTGAAAAAATCGGTATGCCATCAATTCCTGGGGCCTTGTTTTTTGCCAATTCTTTCAGAGCCAGTTAAAAAAAATTTTTCTTTTACTATAAAACACCCTGACCATAATCAATGGCAATGATGGTATAAAAAACAATATGAAGGGAGCCCTGGTGGCTTAGTGGCAAGAAGCTGCACTGCAATCCCAGAAGTGCGCAGTTCGAATCCACCAGATGCTCTGCTGAAGAAGGAGGGACAATCTCCTTTAGTACCAGTCAGATCCGATTTGACGGTACACCCACACAAAAAAATAATTAAAAAGAATTAAAAGACAAAACAAAATGAATAAAAAAAATAGTATGAAACACAATGTATATGAATTTTGCAAGCAAATCAACATAAAATAAAATTAAAACAAAACAAAATAAAAACATCCATAGCATAAGAAACCTGATGAAGAATAACTGTGTATTGGATTAACTGTTAGTGAATATCCCTTCAAAAAAGAGGAATTCTGATAAACTTTAAAAAAGCCTTCAGTTATAAGTATTTTAAAATACAACTGAATAGAAGGAGAATACACTCTGCTCCAGATAAAGAGTACTTAGTTTTAACTGACCACGCATCTGATTTGACTTCCTTCCGTTTTGCATTAATGACTACCACTGACTCAGAACCAACCCACAGCTGATCCTCCCGTGGGTTTGCAGAGGCAGTAAACTGCATGGAAGGGGACTGCCCATCTGTCTCCTCTGGAGGAGGTGGCAGATTCAAAAGGAATTGCCTTTGAGACTGCAGTGCAGTTTCTTATATCTGGGCCACCAGAGCTCCCTCCATTTTGCACTACTTCATTTATTTACTCACCTTGGTTTTATCACAGATAGCTCTTCAAATATGCATTCTTTTCCTATGATCTGTCATCTATTTATCACAATTGTGAGGATAATTAAAGCTCAATAAACAACTAAAAAATGGAAAACGATTGTGTGAAAAAATGTTAAGTACCAACGTATAATGATTTTTAAAATTAAACACTAAAAAGTGAATTTTTAAAGTTTTTAAGTGAAACAATTTCCTTTTCTCAAATCTTTCATAAGCCATCATGTGGTCGTTAAGGATTCTATTCAAGAGAAGAAATGACAGTTCACCCCACTAAATTTATTACCTGCACTGAAGTTGCCCTCGTTTTGTTGGCAAGAGAAGCTCTTCCCTGAAGTGTAATCACATTGCTGTCACTGCAAATGATTGACGTTAGGTAGAACAGCAATTTGCTATCTAATCTTCATTGTAATTCTAACCCTGTCACTAGAGATGCCTGTTCTGATTAATGAAGTGGGTAACTCATCAAAATTCCTCAGCTATTTCCCTTTTGTCAGAAAGCTCAGTGATAATTGCATCAAAATTCTCAGTCATGGAAAAATAAACAATGAATTGTAACGAGGACAAAATGTCAATAAGTTTACAATTTATTTTTGTCAAACAGCATTAACTGTGATGCAACTAGTAGTCTATGGGAAGTGGCCAATGTTGGAATGGTAGGAATAAGCTAACAGTTTCCCTAGTCCCAACAGGCTGCTCCTAGGACAGAATGAATAGACACTCTATTGTGACACAGAGAAATAGTCTCCAACTTTACAAATTTCCTTTTGGACACTACTAGAGCTAACATGGTGTAGTGCTTAATGTGTTTTGCTAAACACAAAAGCTTTATATCCAGTGGTTTGACTCCACTGGTGTCTCTGAGGGAGAAAAATGGCCAGTTTCTTCCTGCTGAAGGCTTGTGGCAAGTTGGAATCACCCTGAAAGGAGTGGGTGGATCACTAAGGAAAAGACACTACAGATCTCATTACAGATCTGGGTTGAGGAGAAGATGGGAAATGAATGCCCTGTGAGAAGGAAAAGCACTGAATTTTGTGATGAGAGAGAAGTACTTTGTGACACAGGCTATTCTTATTTTCATCATTTTGCCCCAAAGAAGAGCAAGGAAAGCACTGTTTCCCAATCCTCCGCCACACGTTTCCTATAGCTAACCTGACTACAGACAATATTTTCAGTACCATATACCGTGCTGGAGTTGATTTAGGTCCTTCAGACAAGCTGAGAAGTGCAAATTTTGACAACCAATGCCAGGAGAAATTCCTCCACTGGCTATACACAAATGATTCTCTAGTTGAATCCTCTAAGATGTGATACTCCCTTTCCTTTTATATTTAAGTTTTTCTCTTTCCTTTTTTTTTTTTAAAAAAAATCCCCAAAATTTAAAAAAGCAAAACCAAAAAAGTTTTACTACAGAATTTTAACAAGCATACCAGTAAACAGACTCCTCTCTAAGCTTTTAAAATTTATCAGTATTTTATTAATACTGTTTGATTTCACCTTCTTTCTGCTTTTTCCCCTCCCCTGGGTGTTTACAAGCAAATCTCAAACACCACACATTATATAATTTCATCCATAAATAACGTCAGCAAGCATTCCTAACATAAGGATGTTTTGTTAATGCTTTTTAATTTTAAGAGTTTTAATTAAAATTTTTGCTGTTATTATCTCACAGGCATTCTATTTCACTCTAGATGTAATACAATTTCAGGAAGCAACTACTTTTTCTCACCATATAGTAAAATTCTGAATTAATCAAACCTTCCAGCTTATTTTAAAGAATTGCCATAATACTGCCTATAACTTGACTACTCATCAGTATTGTTATTGTTGTTGTTGTTGTTGTTAGTTGCTGTTGATGCGTAACAACGCTATGAACAACAGGTCTGAATCCTGTCCTGTGCCGTCCTCACACTTTCTGACACAGAGCAGCAGTCACTGTGTCAATCCACCTGATCGAGGTTGTTCCTCTCTTTTGTTAACTCTTTACCTTTCCCAGCTTCTTGTCCCTCTCCAAGAAACACCCCCTTCTAGCCTTTTATTAAGAGCCAACTTTCATGACCTGATTTTTCCAAAGTAGATGGCTAGACTTCTCTTGTAAGGTGTTTTTCTGTGGACTTAAACCAACAACCTTTTGGTAAGCATTTGTCGTTGTTGCTGTTGTGTACTGCTGAGACAGGACCAAGTCATAGCTGACCCTGAAGCGGGTCTGGTCAGGAGCAGATTGTGTTAATAATTTTCAATATACAGGGACTCCAGGTATATAAGGTAGACCTGATAAAATCAAGTCTTTGGGAAGGAAATACATGAAGAGAGAGACTTCATTTTCCTAATCCTGTGAGAAAAAAGGCCAGGGTGCTTTTCCATGTTTCTGAGTGAGACCTTAGTTTTAGTGGCCTTTTGGAAAGCACAGTCCTGGTGGCAAAGTAGGTTAAGTGTTGTGCAGCAAACTAAAAGGTCAGCAGTTATAACTCACCAGCCACTTCATGTCGAGAAATTAGACAATGTCCCAGTTTATCTGGTTTAGGTGAATCCAATAGAAGAAGGTCATTATGAGTTAAAATCAACTAACCAACAACAGGTTTGGGGTATATCACAAGCATAATATTAACACCAACTTGCGTTACTTTCCAAAAACCCTAACGAAATAGGCTGAGACTCTCCCCCAAGGAATTATGATTTGGGTCAGTATCACCCTATCTTTCATTGTTCCCTTTAACGTTCACAAGCAGGAAAGATCACAGACTTTGCAATCTTATTAAGAAAACATAAAATGTATTTCAGAGTAGGGTGAGAATTAAGAAGGCTATTTTCCAAGTAGTACAAAATTTCATAGTTAATCCCTTGTGGTTTCTGCTAATTAGCAATGACACTTATGAGGACTGCTGAATCTCCCCAAGAGATTTCACAATAAGATCAAAGAGAAAATGGGATAGGCTGAAAGTATAAAGCGTACAAAAACAGATGTGTTTGATAAAACAAAAAAGATCTAGCAATGAAATGTGTGGGGAAGCTATGTGAATAGGACTGCACCTAAACTTCTGTTTTGATAAGAGAATCTGCACTGATTTCTTCAGAAAGTCTCCTGTTAAATAATGTGGCTCAAATGAGATGTTAAGAGAATGTTTTGGGGAACCAATAAATCAGAGGAAATCACAGAAAATGATAGGAATTAAAGGATCCATGTTAGAACATCTCTTAGAAACAGATTCTATAAAGTCTTTCTGCAAATATTCTATAGAGTTATTATATGGTTGGTTGAACCATTTTGAGGGTGCTGAGAAGAGCTTCTTATTATCCAGAAACTCAGCTAGTTAGGCATTTCCTTCTTTTTTATCCTGTGGTCATACTTAGGTTGCTAAATATTCAAGTTTTATTACCCAAGGCAGTTTCAAGATTCTTTAGAACCAGGCTAGGTATATGAACTGGGACTGAAATAATGAGCTCAGAGGACGCGCCTACTCTTGGGGATCTTAGCAAAGACTGTCCTGCCTCCAGTCAAGTCTATGTCAAAGCCTGAGGGATATGGTGAGTGTCTGCCATGTTTCAGTTACAACCACACTGGAAGGCTCTGGATCACGATGGGGGAATCTAAATTAGAGATTGACTGAATTATATACGAATAACATAATCACACTGAAGAGCATGGAAGAAAATAACTGGAGGACTGAACATAATTCTCAAGAGATAACGGAAGCCAGGTTCCTTACTGTCAAAGGAAGACATTATGAATAAGCAAGTGAGAAGGCTACACTGAATTTTGCGGTGTTAAATTATTGACTCTTATAAAATTTTTTGCATTTATTACAATTGTAAAGAAATCCCCCACTATCTGATTATTTTGTGCTTTAATAACATATGTCTGGCAACAACAAACACCAAACAAGATCAGCATTGGTTGTGATGGTTAAGAGTTTGTGTCAGTTTGATGGGTTATGGTTTTTTCAGTGGTTTGGCAGTAATGGAAGGTTGTAATTTGGCATTTACATTATGCTTGGTCTTTGGAACCGAATCATGTTGTTAAGTGAACGGTGGGTTAATATCATCATGAATTCAGAATCATTTTAATATGCAGACACACAGGCAGAAAGAAGTTAAAACATAAGGAAAGGAGGGAGTACTGCCTGCTTGAATCCCATGCTCAAAAAAGGATGGAGGGGTGCTGAATGGGCAAAGAAGCCAATCTGAAAGATCTCTCAAAAGCTAAGTTTGGAGCGATTTTCACAACAAAATAAATAACAAAAATAATCTATAGAATAAATATACATGAATCCAAACTAATACATATAAATAAGGGAATGAAAGAATAAAGAAATAATTCTTCTAATATAAGAATTAATACATGTAAGTATAATGAGGCAACTACAAAATAATCATTAACTAAACCTGCACTAATAACACCTGCAAGCAAGTTCTACCAATCTAACTAAAACTAGTAAGTGGAAGTATAAGGAGAAATAGGATATTTACATAGTTTCACAAATCCCTCTAAGACATTTACCAATTACCCAAGAAAAAATACTGATTTTGCAGTGGAAAAATTAGAAAGACATCACTTTCACAAAGTGGTCAAGATAAACATCAATAGGAATAATTTACTAACATTGTGTTCCCTGATTATACTGAAAAGAGCACAGAATCACTTCCATAGTATTCTTGCTGGAAAAACAAAATGACAATCTAAGAAAGCTAAAATGTCAGACAGAACAAAATTGCAAGACATTTTACAAGTATAACTGACTAGCACTATTCAAAATGCCAAGGACATAAAAGATAAGAAAAGTCTTAAGAATTGCATGTAACAGATTAAAAGACAGTAAAAGAAAACCTTTTTTCTTTTTTTTCACTGCCAAAAGAACAAACAAATATGTCTTGGAGAAAGTGCAACAAGAATGCTCCTTCTTGATCCTTTTTTTTGGTTCATAAGCATGATGATTTGGTTCATGATTTTATATGGCAAGTGCCTCCCTAAAACCTTTTCATGATGTTGGCATATTACCTGGCTGACCTGGGGGAAACAAAAAGAAGGGAAAAAGGAAAAAAAAAGAATGCTCCTTAGACTAAGGGTTGCGAAACTTTGTGTCACATACATTGAGCATGGTGTTAGAAGGGATTAGTCTTGAAGAAAGATATCATGCTAGGAAAAGTGGAGGGCTAGCAAAGAAAGAGAAGATCCTCAGTGAGATGGATTGATACAGTAACTGTAACAATGTGCGTTAGTGTGGAAGAGATGATGAGGATGGCACAGCATAGGGTGGGGTACAGATTTGATGTTTACAAGATTGCTATGAGTAGTACTCGATGACACCTAATAACAACAGAGAGAAACTTTTAGGAAGGAGCTCTGGTGGCTGAGTGGTAAGGAGTTGTTTTCTCAACTCTAAGGCTGGTGGTTTGTATCCACCAGCTGCTCTGTGAGACAAAGAGGTGAATCTTCTTGGTGATTTACTGTCTCTAAAAACATCCTCAAAGGTCCACTGTACGTTAGTTCTTATTCAATGGCACATAACAAGAATAAAGAGAAAACTGAGGGAGCTCTGGTGGACTAGTGGCAAGAAGCTGCACTGTAATCCCAGAGGTACAAGGTTTGAATCCACCAGAAGCTCTAACGGAGAAGGAGGGACAATCTCCTCCTGAACCAATCTGATCTGATTTGATGGTACACACACACACACACAAATAATAAATTTTTTTTTTTAAAATAAAGAGCAAACTGAAGGTACTACGGAATTCTTATTAGTCCAAGATCAGAAAAAAAAAACACAACAAACCCTCACATTATAGAGAAACTGCTGATATTCTCAGAGGTCTTTTGTTAGGTGCTGGACCACTTGACTATGACTCATAGTGACAACAGATATGAGCCTTGCCCTATCCTGCAGTAGCATCATGATCACCATCTTTTAAGATGAGCTAATGGTATCTCATCACATTGTATTTCATGATGGATCTAGGAATGACTGTTTTTATTATGAAAGCAACCCCATTTTTTCTCACCTTTTCATCCCTGACATAGAAGATCATATGACCATCTGATTAAAAATGTCCCATGCCAATCCATCTGACTTCGCCAATACCTATATGTCAATATATATGTAATCCACTTCTTTCTTAATAACGCCCCATTTTTCTACATTTATGTTTCTCACATTCCATGTTCCAATCACTAGTTTCTGTTTATAGCTGTTCATCCTTCTAAGTGTTTCCATATCTGAGAACTCAGCTTCAATTGCCATGTCTACTAGCCCAAGCGTGTTCTATTGTACCTAAGGTTTTTGAAGGCCTGTTATTTTGGTAGTGGATGGCCAATCCTTCCTAGTCTTTCTTTTCTTTTTTTTTTTAAATAATAGTATCTGACAAAAATTTTACAGAAAGGAGCAGGTGAAAGACATTTACCCAATTAAAGAAATAACTGATAGAGTCAGAGTTGCTCCCCACCCTTGCCACATGTGTCTTGACCCAACCCTTTCTCTATTTTACCAGCATCCTTTTCTATTTCTGCCTACACCATTCAATACCTCACTCCCTTAACCAGCCTTTGATATGATGGTTTAAGTCTCAAGCCATTGGGGTTTCTGTGATTACAAACACCTCACACTGCTGCCCGTCTTTTACGATGGGGCTAGTATCTCCTGAATTTAAAGAGTCTCTAAGTACAACTATCAGGTACAAGTATCAGGAAGGGTGAGTAACAGGATAATATCCATATGCATATGCACCGACAACTAGAACCAAAGAGGAAGAAATAGAAAATTTCTACCAATTTCTGCAGTCACAAATAGATCAAACATGTAGTCAAGATGCATTGGTAATAATGGGTGATTGGAATGTAAAATTTGGGAACAGGGAAGAAGGATCAGTAGCTGGGAAACATGGACTTGTTGACAAAAACTGAGCTGGAGATAGAATGATAGAATTCTGCACATTCAATTATTCATTGCAAATACTTTTATAAGTAACACAAATGCAGGCTGTACACATGGATTTCATTTGAAGGTATGCATAGGAATCAAATCGATTACATCTGTGAAAAGAATCACTGGCGAACTCAATATCAGCTGTGAAAACCAGGCCAGTTGATTGTGGAACAGATCACCAACTACTCATATGCAAGTTCGACCTGAAACTGAAGAAAATGAAATCAAATCCACTGGAACCAAAATCTGACCTTAAGTCTATCCCACTCGAATTTCGTCTATCCCACTTGAATCTCAAAACCATCTCAGGAACAGGTTTCAGGACTTGAACACCAATGAGTGAAGACCAAATGAGCTGTGGGAGGATACATGAATATTAGAAGAGGAACAAAAGACCAAGAAGGATGTCAGATGAGACTCTGAATATTGCATTAGAGCGCCAAGAAGCCAAAGCTAAAGGAAGAAATCAAGAAATTAAAGAGCTGAACAGAAAATTTCAAAGGGCAGCTCGGGATGACAAAGCAAGGTATTATAATGAAATGTGCAAAGAGCTGGAGTCAGAAGGGAAAAAGGGTCAAACTCACTCAGCATTTCTTAAGCTGAAGGAATTGAAATTCAAGCCGCAAGTGGCAATACTTAAGGATGTTTTGGGCAGAATGTTAAATGATCCAAGAAGCATTAAAAGAAGATGGAAGAAGAATACACAGTCACTGTATCAGAAGGAATTGTCTGACACAGAAGAATTTCATGAAACGATGTATGAGGAAGAGCTTGTGGTGAAGGACAAGTTCAAGCTGCTTTGAGAGAATAGGCAAAAAACAAGGCTCCAGCTGACATATTTCAACAAATTGGCGCTGCCCTTTATGTGTTCACTAAGTTGTGCCAAAAAATCTGGAGGACAGCCAGCTGGCCAACCGACTGGAAGAGATCGATATTTGTTTCCATTCCAAAGAAGGGTGACCCAAAAGAGTGCAGAAACTATCGAACAATATCATTGATATCACATGCAAGCAAGATTCTACTGAAAATTATCCAAAAACAACTTGTGTATCAACAGAGAACTGCTAGAAAGGCAGGCTGGGTTCAGAAGCTGCTTGAGAGCTAGACAATGAATAAGGATATCAGAACAAGATTTGACGTCTTAGAGCTTTCATTTTGGAGAATAGTGCTAAAAATTCCATGGACTGTCAAAAGAACCAACAGGTAAGTCTTGTAGAAAGTATAGCCAGGGTGCTCCTTGGAGGCAAAGATGACAAAGCTTTGTCTCAATAGTTTTGGCTTATTGCTAGGAGAGGTCATTACTTGGAGAAGGACATCATGCTTGAAAGGTGGAGGATCAGTGAAAGACAGGAAGACCCTCAACCACATGGAATAAGACAAAGATTGCTGCAATGGTCTTGCGTTATGTCAATAGCAATGAGGATGGCAAAGGACAGAGCAAGTTTCAAATCTGTTGTTCACAGGGTGCTATGACTCATACTCAACTCAATGGCATCTAAAAACAAAAGATTCATATCAAGCAAAATCTGTGGCAGAGTGAAAGTAATTTCTAATTTCTCATTTTCCTATTTTAAACATACTCAATGGTACTTTTAAAATTGAGCAATCTACTGTAGGTGAGTCACCAATTTTTTAAAATATGTAACAACTTGGTGAGCACATCTAAAGCAGAGTCTGTTTGTTGAAGTATGTGAATTGGTATGTTGTCAAATCCTGGGGCATTGTTTTTTGCCAATTCTTTCAGAGCACCTTGAACTTCCTTCATCACCACAGGCTCTTGCTCATATACTGTTTAATGAAATACTTCTGTGCCCGTCAATTCCTTTTGGTAAAATGACTTTATACTTTTTCCATTTTATTTTAACGTTTCTTGGATCATTTAGTATTCGGCCCAAAGTATCCTTAAGTATTGCAACTTGAGGCTTGAATTTGTTCTTCAGTTCCTTCAGCTTAAGAAATGCTGAGTGAATTTGGCCCCTTTGGTTTTCTGACTTCAACTCTTTGCACATTTCATTATAATACATTAGTCTTCCCATGCTGCCCTTTGAAATCTTCTGTTCGCCTCCTTAATATCTTGATTTCTTCCCTTTGCTTTGGCTTCTCGTTACTCCAGTGCAATATTCAGAATCTCTTCTGACATCCACCTTAGTCTTTTCTTCCTCCTCTGTCTTTGTAATGACCCCAGCATTCTTCCTGGATGATATTCTCCCATAGCTCATCTGGTTTTGCTCATTAGTATTTAAGGCCTCAAACCTGTTCCTGAAATGGTTTTGAAATTAAGGTGTGATAGACTCAAGGTCAAATTTTGGTTCCCATGGATTTGATTTCATTTTTCTCAGCTTTAGCTTGAACTTGCATATGAGTAGTTGGTGGTCTGTTCCACAGTCAGCACCTGGCCTAGTTTTCACAGCTATTATTGAGCTGCTCCAGTAATTCTTTCCAAAAATGTAATCAATCTGATTCCTATGCATACCATCAGGTGAAATCCATGTGCATGGCCGGTGTTTGTTTCTTATAAAATGTATTTGAAATAAATAAATCGTTGATTGTACAAAATTCTATCTCCAGCTTCATTTCTGTCACCAAGTCCATGCTTTCCAACTAATGATACTGCTTCTCTGTTTCCAACTTTTGCATTCCAGTCACCCATTATTATTAATGCGTCTTGACTGCATGTTCGATCAGTCTCAAAAGTTGGTAGAAATCTATTTCCTCCTCTTTGGCTCTGGTTGTTGGTACAAGTATTTGAATGATAGTGGTATTCACTGGACTTCCTTGTATGTGTATGGATAGTATCCTGTCACCACAATATTATATCTCAGGACAGATCTAAAAATGACTTTTTCTTTAACTATGAAAGCAATTCCAATTTTCCCTCACCTTTTCATCTCCAGCATAGTAGATTATATGATCCTCTGACTCAAAATGCCCCATGCCAGTCCATCTCATTGTGGCAATACCTAATATTTCAATATTTATGTGTCCCATTTCTTCCTTAACAATATCCAGTTTTCCTACATTCATGGTTCTCAAGTTCCATGTTCTAATCATTAGTGCTGTCTACAAAGGTTCCTCCTCTTTTGTGTTTTCATACTTGAGGGCTCAGCCTCAGTTGCCATATCTGCTAGTCTAAGGGTACTCTATTGTACAGATGGTTTTTGAAGGCCTGCTAATTTGGAAATGGAAGCCCTGGAGGACAACCACCTAGCCAACTGACTGGAAGGGATCTATATTTGTTCCCATTCCAAAGAAAGGTGATAGTGTGTGGAAATTATTGAATATTAGCATTAAGAACACATGCAAGCAAGATTCTGCTGAAAATTATCCAAAAACAACTGGAACAGCATATCAACAGAGAATTGCTAGAAGTGCAGTCTGGGTTTAGAAGAGGCCATGGTTCTAGGGGTATTATAGCTAATGTTAGATGATCTTGGCTGAAAGCAGAGAGCACAAGAGGAATGTCTTTCTGTGTTTCATTGATTATGCAAAGGCATTTGACTATATGGATCATAATAAACTGTGGCTAACTCTGAAAAGAATGGAAATTCCAGAACACTTGATCATGCTTATGAAAAACCTATACTTGGACCAGGAGGCAGTCATCAGAACAAAGCAAGGAAACAATGCATGGTTTAAAATTGGGAAGGGTGTATGACAGGGATGTGTCCGATCTACATACCTTTTCAATCTATCTTCAGAACAGATTATACAGGAGGCTGGGCTCTATGAGGACAAATGTGGCATCAGGATTGGAGGAAGACTCATCAACAATCTACATTATGGAGATGACATAACCCTTCTAGCTGAAACTGAGGAGGACCTGAAGTGCTTGCTGTAGAAGGTCAACGACTGCAGCCTTAAGTATGGACTGGAATTTAACATCAAGAAGACAAAGATTCTCATCACTGGGCTAACTAGCAGCTTAAAAGATGGTGAAGAGACTGAGATTGTTCACAGCTTTAGTTTGCTTGGCTATACAATCAACACTCTTGGTACCAGCAGCCAGGAAAGTAAAAGACAAATTGCCTTGGGAAAGTCCACTGTCAGAGACCTCTCCAAAGTACTGAAGAGCAATGATGTCAGTTTGGAGACTATGGTGCATCTGATCTAGGCTATATTCTTTGCAGTTACTTGGTATATGTCAGAAAGCTGGACAATGACTAGGTATGATAAAAGAACTGAAGTCTTCAAGCTGTGGTGCTGGAGAGGAGTACTGAATATACCATGGATTGCTAGAAGAAGAAATAAGTTCCTCCTAGAGAGGGTGAAACCAGTCTGCTCCTTGGAGGCAAGGATTCCGAATCTTCGTCTAACATACTTTGGACATGTTACAAGGAGGGACCATTCCTTGGAGAGGGATGTCATACTTGGGAGGATGGAGGAACAGCACAAGAGAGGAAGACCCTTGATGAGATGGATTCAATGACTAGGGTAATGGGCATAGGTGTGTCAGAGACAACAAGGTTAACACAGGATAGAACAGGGTTTAGGACTGTTGTACACAGG
This sequence comes from Elephantulus edwardii, assembly GCF_000299155.1. Classification (NCBI taxonomy): domain Eukaryota; kingdom Metazoa; phylum Chordata; class Mammalia; order Macroscelidea; family Macroscelididae; genus Elephantulus; species Elephantulus edwardii. The sequence continues at coordinate 21,627,412 of NW_006399782.1, read as the reverse complement.
GTTGTTGCTATGAGTTGCAGGTGACTTGATGGCACATAACAACAACTATGTATATGTGTATGAATTCATTTTACCAGTTCTGCCTAAAATAGAAATGATTTCTTTTTGTAAAGTGAATGCTGATAAACTTAGAAAATTAATTTTCTAGGGAGACTATGCCTTATTTGTTTCTCATTGGTTGGGTAAGGACGTATCATGGCATTTCTACTTTATACCCTCTCAAGATGGTCCACTGTTCCTTACTCAAATTTTAATTTTCTCTTTGAAATTTGACTTGTCTTTATAGGATGTCATACCAACTCTATCTGTCATGTAGGACAAGACATCAAAGAGTCCTTAACAATTTTTCTGAGAATGTCATCCCAACTCTTCAACATTTCTTTCTATTGCACCTCCCTCTTTAATTTTTACAGCAAAAAATGACCAAATTCTAGATGTTAATATCTGAACACTCGAACATGTATCACTAATCATGTCTAATTATTTTACTATTTTGACTACCTCTTTCTTTTAACTTAGTTACCCACATCATGTTCAAATCTTTATTACTGATTTTCAAAGTCTTTAAAAAGTTCCCTTAATAATCTTCCTGACATTTTCTTTTCTCTTCTGAAATCCATTCATTTAAGAATTCATACCATTAACTTTCACTGAATTTCAGAAATACTGAAGGCCCTGGGCAGGTACTGTGGGAGATATAAAAATATACATATTTATCTTTTTTCATTCATCCTTCTAATTTACATACCCCTCAAGTAATTCCTTTTACCTGAAACGTCATAAGGCCCAATATACCTTTTACCAATTTCAATTCATTGGAAGAAACGCCTAAACTATCTGCTTTAGTGGCCTAGGGAGGATGCTCATTTATCTATAAAAAGTTGGCCAGTTAATTTCCCAGGAAGAGAAAATACAAGAAGACTAACAAAACAGAGAAACCATTACAGGAGAAGCAGAATTGGGGCTTATACGGGCAAATAAAAAGTTTTTGTATCTTCTGAATAATCTTTAAGACTTTAAATATCTAAGTGTCAAAAACAAAGCAAAGCTTTACAAAAACTACCAGGGAGCTACCTTAGATCCTACTTGAAGAGGATAGAAAAATCCCAAATTTATCTCTTAATTTTCTAGGGTTATGCTGGAGAATACAAACGACCAGCTCAGAAAAAGGGATGCCTTGCTCATTAGTTGAGCAGCACAGAACAAACTATGTGGGCACTTTAGTTATTTGTGATCCTGGGGAGTTTTGTGGCCTCTCCTCAACTTCTGATGAAGCTCCTTGTTATTTACACTACGGGATTCTGGGGGAAAAAAGAAAAAGATGCTAAAATTCCCACCTGGTAATTGTCCTTGGAAATTTGTATTAATAATTCTTTCAATTTCTTCTTTCTTTCTTTTGCCATTTTTTCTTCTTCCAGAGGAAGTTGAGCACTTCCAAACAAGTCTGTTCCTGGCTTCTTTTGATAATTTTCTTCTTGCTTTTTCTTCTCTCTATTAATAATAGTTTAAAGAAAAATTGTGTCTGTTATTTCACCTTTTCCCCCCCTCTAAATATAGCTCTACTTTATAAGTAAAAAGCTATACACATATCCCTTGTTGCTGTCATTGTGTACCAAAGAGTCGGAACCCATCCATAGCCGACCCTCGGCCAGGTTTTCAAAGGGAGTGATTGCACAGGAGAAGACTACCCATCTTTCTCCCACAGAGCAGCTAGTAGCCTCAAACAGTATGTCTTTGGGATTGCAATGGAGCTTCCAGCCACTAGGCCACCAGAGCTCCCTATATAGATCCTTTATAGTAGTTTAGTAGTGGTATAGAAGGCCCCAGATGAGATGGATTGATACAGCGACTGGGACAATGGGGGTTTGTATGACAGAATTAGTGAGACTGGCTCATGACAGGGCAGGCTTCAGAGCTGCTGTACATAACTGCTATGGGTCGCAGGCGACTCAATGGACAACATAGTCATTTTACAGTTACACAGTTTCACAGATTCTACTAGTAATTTTTATTTAGTTTAACATTAAACAGTATTTTATTATGATCTGAGAGTTAATGGCTACTATTATTATATGCTATAGGGGTGAAAATGACCAACAGTTGATCCTCTAGTGAGTCTTCAGAGGCAGTTAATTTATGTAAGAGGCGGAAACTGACCATCTTTCTCCCATTGGAGCAGCTGGAGGATTTGAACCACTTGCCTTTGGTTGGTAGTGCAACTCCTTACTCACCAGGCCATCAGAACTCCCTAATGCCTACAGTTATTCTATAATACAAATTTTCTGATTTCTTACAAGGAATGGCAGGGTGATTTCAAGTAAGAGAGAAATGAGTCTTACCACAAGGCTGTTACAAGGTTTCTAGGGAGAAAAGAATCAAGTGTTAATGAAGAAAGGATAGAATATAGAAAAATTTAAAAAACAGATGAAGCTAAACAAAATAGAACATGATGACGTTAAGAAAAAGATCTGAATGAAGGGAAGTATAGGTAGTTTCTGGTATACAACACAATCCCATTCCAAACAGTCCATCGTAAATCAGTTAAGATGTGAGTTGAACACCTTCACCTACCCCCCTCCCCACTAAGTTTTCATTATTAAAGCCCTTCTAAAACAGTATCTTAAAGATAAATCTTATTTCTATTTGTGGTTTGGAAATACTACATATAAATGTATTTTTAATACCCAAACTGGAAAAACTCACTGCCTGAACTGATTCTGGCTCATGGCACCCCTCAATCTGGTTTTAGGAGACTGTCTATCTTTCTCCTGTGGAGTTCCTAGTGGACTCAAACTGCCAACCTTTGGCTAGCAGCTGGGATATAATACACTAGACCACCAGTGCTTCTTATTTTGATATATACATAATTAAAAACCCACACATCATAAAAATTTACTCTAAAGACAAAACTGGTCTTTGCTTTATAGGGTCGCTATGAGTCGTCTACAACTCAAAAGCACCTAACAACAACGACGATGACGACAACAACAACAAAATTATCTCTTGATCCTTCTGAAATTACAAAACATTAAGTCCATACTCTAAGACTGGTTTATGAGAAAGTTAATACCAGTACTGATACATCTATTAGGCATACTCAGTTCAACTGCTATATATGTCATCACCAGAAGTGAATATTGCTCAACTTTTATCTCTTGTGACTTTCAACTCCAACTTCATACTGGACCAAGTCATACCTGCTATATAGCAGTATTTAAAACAGCAAATCATACCAATGAAGATCTGTGAGAGAATACCTGAGAAAGACAACACCAGCACTTTACATCTGTAATACTGTACATCGTATATATTACTAATGATAAGATGTACTAAAACAAACAAACAAACAAACAAACCCCACCAGACAGGCCTAAGCTTGGTTCATCAGAACTCCAGTAGATAGTAAGTCAGACGTATAGTAATCAGTTTCTTTGTAAATCGGTTGCTCATGATGATTTTCTTTTTCACCTGCCTATCTCTTCTTTCTCATCAGGTCATTCCCCTCCCAAGCATCAATTTAAGTAAACTCCTAGCTACAAAACCAAAACCAAACCCAAACCAACTGCCATCAAGTTATTTCCAACTCAAAGACCGCCATGAGTCACAACTGTCTAGTAGGCAATTCTTTCGCATTGCAGTACACTGATGTACACAGATATGTGTACACACATGAAGTAAATACAATTGATGATGTGGTAAAGACTAGGGATCATGATTCATGAGTTTGGGTCATAAATTAGCTAGGAAACGTCAAGCAAGTCTCCCAGTCTCTCTGAACTTTACGTTGTAGAAATGCAAATTTAGAGAGGGATGACAAAATATGCTATAAACAAACAAATAAAATTTACTGCTATCAAGTTGATTCTGACTTACAGCAGCCCTGGAAGGACAGAGTAGAATGCCTTACAGAATTTTTAAGACTCGGAGTATTAGTTTTTTAATTTAACAGGTATAAAATGTTTATAGTCTAGGAAAGTCAATTTGGGTGATCTGATATTCCTGTCCGCTCCTATCCAAAGTGATTAAGGGCATGAGTTCCGAAAGAAATGTGTACCTTGTAGGGGCGTAGGGGGCCTTGCACACCTGAAGACACTTGATCCTATCCAGATCATAGGCCTGTTCCCCAAGTCTCACCCTTTGCCATCCTCAAAGGATCATCTTTCTTACTTCCATTTTAAAAATAATATTCACTTTATTTTTGGTGAATGTTTATACAGTAAGTTAGTTTCACATGTGACCATTTCCATACAAATTATTCAGTAAAGTTAGTTACATTTATTAAAAAACCCAACCAAACCAAAGACAGACACTCGATTCTACCCAAAGTGATAATGAGTGAGGGTTGGGCAGGGGGAAGGTAGGGAAATCTATTTGTCCTTATTTTAGTTCATGCTTCGCTTAAGGTAAACGTAACTCATTATTTAGAGCAAGATGGTTTTGTGGAGTCCAATTTAATTGTGTTTCTGAGAAACTAAGGTGCTCACATTTTTTGAATTCTTCAGATATAAAAGTTCATTCCAAACCCAAATCCCCAAGCAACTGATTATAACACACACACACACATAAAAAAAAAAAAAAATAAAAGTACTTATATATTAGAACTGGCTGGGACCTATATCTAGCCTTGTAATTTCACTTTCTGCTTAGTCCATAGACCAAGGAAGTTGTTCAGTCAAGGTGGTTTACAAGGAGAAAAAAAAATCATCTCTAAAAAATGCCGAACACATTTAAAAATCATTGTTCCGTTTTGGACTCTGGGTGCCATTCCTTTGTGGATGGGTTGAATCTTAGATATCAAAGACAAAAGAGTTACATTTCACAATTTTGTTGTTACAGGCCCCTCAATTCTAATCTCCTTTGAGAAGTATCCCAAATGCATGCGCTACACTAAAATACCAAAACAGTTGTATTGGTAAAAAGCAGTCACTCCTGTTAATGCTTTTAGAATATTACTTGTACAACAGCAACAATGACAATTACATGCTAATTTGCACCATTAATGGAGATCTGACCTATTCTAAAGAAGAAATTGTTCTCTTTAAAATAGTCTAAACTATGACATCTATGATCATGCTGGGTAAATGGCCATTGGGTTTGACTTAGGAGAGAATATCAGAAGATGTCAATAAGGATGGGACTACAGCATTATAATTAGTATTCTAAAAGCCTGCTTCAGGTTGTTCAACTATGATTCTCCTGAGACCCACCACTCACAAACACACACACATAATAATAGATTCTAATGGTTTTTAAGAAATCCAAATTTGTTACTTTAGAAAGACAAATAGAGTGCACTTTCAACAACTTATCACCATAGACCAGTCCACAAAGTAGTATATGCCTTCTACGGTGATAATGTCTTTCTCTGCATTAATTACCATCAGACAACTCCACCAAAAACCAAAACAAAACAAAACAAATACCCATGAAGTCAGGTTAAATAAAGATTGAATTGTTGCACAAAGGAACACTTACTCATCAGATCCCACTGATCTTTTGTGTTCATTTCCTGTATAACCTTCTTGATCAAGATTTACTGATCTGATTCAAAGTTTCCTGAGGAATCTAACTCACATCCACACCATTCTGATCTGATGGACCCATTTCTAATTTATGTATGGGTTTCCTGTGCCTTCCAGATTCTAGGAATTGATGAAGTACATGAAAACTGTTTCTCCATCTAATTCGTCTTCCCTTTCAATAATTACTACAGCTTGACTGAAGACAGCATGTTGGAATACATAACCATTCACATCTTTGTAGTTCACAGTGACAACCAGACCCGAGGGTTGTCCACCCTTACCCCATGGGCTCTGCAGGAATGAAGTTGTTGTTGTGAGGCGCCCTCAAGTTGTGTATGACCCAATGACCTTATGAAGAATAGGTCTAAATCTTGTCCTTTCCTGTGCCATCTTCCTCATCTGATACACTTGAACTCACTGCTGCAATCACTGTGTCAAAAAACCTCCTTATTGGGGGTCTTCCTCTCTTTTGTTGACACTTCACCTTTCCAAACATGATATACCTTTCATATTCAGCTGCTAGGAATAGCCTCTCCTAGCAGCATGTCCAGAGTATGAGATAAAGCTTCACCATCCTTGCCTCCAAGAAGCACTCTGGTTGCACTTCCAAGACATATCTATTTCTTCTTTTGGCAGTCCCTTGGATGAACCACTCTTCCCCAACACAACTTAAAGGCATCAATTCTTCTGTCACCCTTATTCACTGTCTAACTCTCAGATGCATAACAAGTAACTGAAAAGACCACGGCCTGAATCAGGGGCACGTTAAGTCTTTGCACTCCAGGATTTTGGAAAGGTCCCTGACAGCAGACTTGCTCATAGCAAAACACCTGCTAGTACCAAGGACGGTGTTTGGGAATCCAAGCAAAATGAAATTATTGCTAGTTTCAATCCTTTCTTTATCTATCATGATGCTGCCTACTGGCTTGGTGATAAGAAGTACTCACAAAGTTGTGTGTCTGGGGAGGCACTAGTGTTCAGAGGAACAGCTGTAAAATTCCAAGTAGAGAACTGGCAGTCCTGAGGATAATGGAATCAGGCATCTCCCTAGATTCAACAATAAAGTCTTCTGTATCCTTGTTTATAAAGCCCATGAGGAACTTCACAATGCTATTTGTTGGAAAATCTTCTCCTTTCACAAACAGGATAGTTGTATTTGTACATGATGAAGCTTCAGGTTCACCAGATAAATCCTGTTATTTTATCTTCTGCCAAATCTGCGGGTTCATCATCCTCCACTTCAGTTTCATCATTTCAATTATCTAATCTTCTATTCTTTCATCATTCTCTGTAAGATATTTTCTTTTTATTGGTCTTCATACAATAATTAACTTACATTATGCTTTATCAAATCATTTATATACATTGTATTTTATATAATTACTATTGATCCATATCTATTATTACCCATTTTTTTGAGTCCCCATGGAATTTTTCCTATTTCTTCACCCCCCCGTACCCATCTGCCCACTACCCTCTGCTAGCCTTGTGATTTCCAACCTTCCCCTTTTTCTATCACCTTCCCCCTTTCCTTTTTCCTTTGGGGCACTTTATATGCATCCTACTATTATCCTTCTATTTTTACAATAATGGTCTTATGCAGTATTTGTCCCTATGACGCTCAGTTAGTTCACTCAGCATAATGTTTTCTCAACCCAACCCTGCTATATATACTATTTTATGAAATCATTGTTCTTTATTGCAACATAGTATTCCATTGTGAATGTAACACAATTTTTCAATCCATTTATTTGTTGCTGGTCATTTGGGCTGTTTCCATTTTCTAACTAATGTGACTAATGCTGCTATCAAGATACTGTATTGATCTGTTGTGACTCAGTTCTGTTTTCCTCAGCTACATTCCTAGCTGTGGAGTTTAGGGGATTCCTATGTTTAGCTTTTTAAAAAAATGCCAAACTGCCTTCCAGAGTGCTTGCAACATTTCACAAGCAGTACACAGTAGTTCCAATCTCACCACATCCTCTCCAATATTTATGGCTTGCTGTTCTATTAAACTTTGCTGCAGCTGTTGGGGTGAGATGGTATCTCAATGCAGTTTTGATTTACATCTCTCTTTCTGCCAGTGCTTTTGACCATTTTTTTATATGTCTGTTGGCCATCCATGTGTTGTACTTTGGGAATAGTCTTTTCATGTCTTCTCATTTTGTGACCGGGTTATCAGTCTTTTACTTGTGGAGGCCCTGTTGTTATTGTGAATTGGTATGGAGTCAAGGGTAACTCATACTGGCCTTATAAACAACAGATCTGAACCCTGTCCTATTCTGTGCCATCCTCACAATCTCTGGCACACTTTAGCCCATTGCTGCAGTCACTGTGTCAATCTACCCAGTGAGGCATCTTCTCTCCTTTGCTGTCCCTCCTGGTAGGACAACAGGAGGCTCTATAGTAGTTTGTAAACTTTTGTTACAAGACCCTTGTATGAGATATAATTTCCAAGTGTTTTTCCCCCAGTCTGTAGGTTTTCTTTTCATCCTATCAGAAAAGGTTTTTGATGCACATAGGACCTTAATTTTATATATATATATATATATATAACATTTAAGGACCTTAATTTTTAGAAGGCCCCAGTCATCAATTTTATTCTCTCCTGACTGTGTATTTCTGGAAATATTTGCAAGCCTATATATGCCATATGATAGGGCTTCTAAGTTTGGTCCTATTTTGTTGCTTGTGATCCTTATGGTTATGGGCTTTACCCTGAGGTCTCTGATCTACCTTGAGCTGATTTTTGTATATGGTGTGAGAGGTGGATCCTACTTCAGTTTTCTGCAGGTTGTTGTTGTTATGTGCTGTCTGTCAAGTCACCTGTAACTCACAGCAACCCTATGTACAACAGCCCTAACTCCTGCCCTGCTCCATCCTGTACCAATCTTATTGTCTCTGACATACCTACCCACATTACCCCAATCACTGAATCAATCCATCTCATTGAGGTTCTTCCTCTCCTGCATTGTCCCTCCACCCTCTCAAGCATGACGTCTCTTTCCAAGGACTGGTCCCGCCTTGCAATATGTCCAAAGTATGTTAGATGAAGCTCCAGAATCCTTGCCTTCAAGGAGCAGCCTGGTTTAACCCTCTTTGGGATGAACCTTTTTGTTCTACTAGCAGCCCATGGTATATTGAATACTTTTCTCCAGCACCACAGCTCAAAGGCATCAATTCTCCTTCCATCATTCCTAGTCATTGTCCAGCTTTCTGACACATAGCAAGTAACTGCAAAGACTATGGCCCGGATCAGGCACACCTTAGTCTCCAGACTGACATAGTTGCTCTTCCGTACTTTAGAGAGGCCTGTGATAGCAGACTTTCCCAATACAACTTTTCTTTTAATTTCATGGCTGCTGGAACCAAGAGTGTTGACTGTGGAGCCAAGCAAACTAAAGCTGTTAACAATCTCAATCTCTTCATCATTCATACTGATGCTGCCAATTGGCCCAGTGGTGAGAGTCTTTGTTTTCTTGATGTTGAGCTTCAGTCCATATTGAAGGCTGTAGTCCTTGACCTTCTTTAACAAGCACTTCAGATCCTCTTCAGTTTCAGCAAGCCAGGTTGTATCACCTGCATAATGTAGATTGTTGCTAGATGCCCAATTTTGCCAACACTATTTTTTGAACAGGTTGTAGTTTCCCCATTTAATATGCTTTGCTTTCTTGTCAAATACCAACTGAATGTAGGCAGATGGGTTAATCAGCTTACACTTGATTGCTAACATAATTTAGAAATGTCCAAATGATTTACCCTGGCTTTCAAGTAAACACTTACCTACTAGGATCCAATTCTGCCAAGCTAAAGGCTCACTCACAGGTAGGACCAGACCTATTTTTAAATACCAAGGCCCACCAACCAAATCCTGTTTGCCCACAAAGAGGCTTCCTTAACAAGCTGATTGTAAACGAGATCAGGTACAGTTAATTAGCTTACAATGACCATGAGGAAAATATATCTGGAGCAGGAGGCTGTTGTACAAATGGAGCATGGGAGCAATGCATGGTTTAAAATTGGGAAAGGAGTGTGCCAGGGATGTATTCTAGCTACATATCTGTTCAATCTATATGCTGAACAAATTATCTGAGAAGCTGGACTCTATGAAGAGGAATATGGCATCAAGATTTGAGGGAGACTCATCAATAACCTACATTATGCAGATGACACAACCTTTCTTGTTGAAAGTGAGGAGGATCTGAAGCACTTGTTACAGAAGATCAAGGAATGCAGCCTTCAGTATGGACTGCACCTCAATATCAAGAAAACAAAGATTCACACCGCTGGACTAATAGGCTGTGTCATAATGGACGGAGAGGAGACTGAAACTGTCAACAGCTTCATCTTGTCTGGTTCCACAATTAACACCCTTGTACAGGCAGTCAGGAAATAAGGAGTCGCATTGCAATGGAAAAATCTGCAGTTAGGGACCTTTCCAAATTATTGGGGAGTAGTGATGTCAGTTTGAGGACTAAGGAGAATCTGATTCAGGCCATGGTCTTTCTGATTACTAGCTATGCATCCGCAACCTGGACAATGAATAAGGATGACAGAAGGAGAATTGACACCTTTCAGCTGTGGTGCTGGAAAAGAGCACTGAACATCCAATAGATGGCCAAGAAAATGAATAGATAGGTCTTGGAAAGGATAACAGAAAAAGAATTGACACCTTAGAGCTGTTATGTTGGAGGAGAACACTGAACATCTCATGGAGAGTCAAGATATGTCTTGGAAAGGGTGCAGCTGGAGTTCTCTTTGTAGGTAGAATGATGAGGCTTCGCCTCACATACTTTGGACATCTTACTAGGAGGTGCTGTTCCTTGAAGAAGGACATGATGTTAGGAAGGGTAGAGAGCTGGTGAAGTAGAAGAAGACTCTCAAACAGCTGGACTGACAAGGTAACTGCTGCAATGGTCTATTGTGTTTCAGGAAGTGTGAGGATGGTGCAGGACAGGACTAAGTTCATATCTTTTTCATAGGGTTGCTATGAGTTGTACTCGACTTGATGGCACCTAATAACAACAACAACAGATAGGTTAATTTCTGGGTTCTCAATTCAATTCCACTGGTCTATGTGTCTGTCATTGTACCAATACCATGCTATTGTGGTTACTATGGTTATGTAGTAGATACTGAAATGAGGTAGTGTTATGCCTCCCACTTCATTTTTATTTTGCAGAAGAGCTTTGCTTATTTGGAATCTCTTTCCTTTTTAAATAAACCTTACAATTGCTTTTTCTATCTCTTTAAAAAACAAGTTTGGTATCTGCACTTGGATTGTTTTGAACATAAGATCTTGAGCCACTGCTAAGGAGCCTCCAGGCCACCTCTGAGTATAGGGTGATGGGGAACACTCCTAGGAGAAGCTGAAGCAAGTGAGAGAGGAGTGTCCAGACCAGCTGGTGTCCAGTCGTGGTTCATGAGGACTCTCAGGCTCTAGCAGTAATAGCCTTCCTCTTCATCTAGGCCGGGGAGATTGGCCAAGACTCTAATTTTTATAGTAGTCTGTAACATCTTTCTCTTGGGGGATAACTGATCAGTTCAAACTACCAGTCTTCTGATTAGTGGATGAGAGGCTTTTACCAATGTGTGAACAGGGCTTTTTGAATCTAGCTGAGTTACTTCCAATGTGTAGCAAGCCAATGTGTAGTAATACTGTCTGCTCTCAAAATTAAACTGAAACACACTGTCATCAAGTCTAAACTAACTTACAGCTGACCCTCCAGCAGGTTTTTAGAGTCTGTAAATCACATGGGAGAGGACTGGTCATCATTCTCTCTTGGAGCTGCTGGTGGATTTGAACTGCCGGAGGTGCCACTTTTGGATTAGCAGCACAATTCTGTAGGGACTATGCCGCCAGTATTCCCTCTGTGTGATCTAGTCTCGTATTCATTTTTATGGCTCTTATACGGAGTACACAATGTTCCAATACTCTTAACACTGATCACTTGGTTAAGGTGGGCTCTGCCACATTTTTTTCCAGTATAAAGTTACTATTTTTCCAGTCTGTAACTAATAAATATCATGAAATAGACACTTAGAAACTATGTCATAAAACAAATATATGATCATATACAAATAAATTTAAAAACCCTAACAATAATAAAATTTTACTGTCTCTCTTTAAATTTACTAATCCAGTAACTATATTGTATTAGTTAGAAGCATATCATGCTGTTGTTGTGTACTGTCCAGTCAGAACCAACTGACAGCTGACCCTCCAATGGGTTTTCAGAAGCAATAAATCCCACAAGAAGAGAATGCCAATTTTCTCCTGCAGAACAACTGGTGGATTTGAACTGCATACCTTTGTAATGGCAGCACAATTTCTTACCACTAAGCCACCAGAGCTGCCTCTCTTTTAACTTACCAGTGTGGTAACTATATTATATTAAATAATCACAGGCATATCATAGTGGACATTTAGAGAAACACAATTCTGAAACCATGGACTTCACTTAAAAGAATTAAAAATGCTGATGTTATGAAAATGTGTATGTAGTCATTGTGGAAAACTGAAGAGGCAGAAAATCCAATTTATATGTCACTGTTATTCGCAAAGTTTTCTGTGGTCCATTACTTCAGAAGGGGATGGCTAGCCTATAGCAGAAAAAACACAGTCAGAATACTCCTTAGAAGCATAAAGGTGAGGCTTCCTTTGACATACTTTGGGCACATTATTAAGAGGGTTAATCACTGGAGAATACATCATACGTTGTTAAGCAAAATTATAAAAAAAAGAGGAGAGTCCTCAATGAGACAGACTGGCACAGTGGTCACATTAACAGTTATTGCAAGAATAGCACAGGATTGAGAGTGCTGGACCCAGGGTCACTACAGGTCAGTCAACTTGATGACCTCAACAACAAAAATAACATATGCCACTTATAACGTTTCACTTTCCTTCAATTACTGGTTAGTAATTTCTCCAATATTTAGTATTGTTCTCTATTATAGGCTATGTGATGGTAATTATCTTTGCAGTTCGGATCATTTTCTTATGACAGTTTTTCTAGGATTGGAAAAGTTCAAGAGATAGAGCCCTTTTTATGGCTCTTGTTTATTGCCAAATTGCTTTTGAAAAGTTAAATTCAGTTAATGCACCGAGAAGTGTAGCAAATTGTCTGTGTCACTGCAACTACAGAAAGGATTTTCACTTTTAAAAGGAATGACTGGTCAGTGCACGTTTGTCGAGTACCCACTATGAGCAGAGCCCACTGCTACCATCAAATATTACCTGTTTTCAAAATTTATTTTAGGTCAGTCTAGTTTTTTTCAAGGCTGAGGGACAAACTAAAAAGCAAGGCTGACCTCAGCAAGAACTCCTAAGCACTGGTGATTGCCTTCTAAAAGGACTGGCGTCTAGAGGAGGCCTGAGCCTGGCACTTGAAAGCGTGAAGCGCACGTCCACTGCGGAGCTGTTTTAAATTGGGGAGGATAAGAGCAATCAAGAACACAGGGGGGGAAAACTACGTGGGCTGATGGGGGTGGAAAGGATAATCTAATAGGTCTTCCTGGCCTCTCGATTTGAGTGTTCAGGCACTTCAGTCACAGAGTTCCAAGGCTGAATTTTTCAGTTCACACAACAGTGCTGTTTCTCAGAATAAATATACATTGCTTATTTCATTTGTGAAGCTCATTTTCTGCGTGAAGCGTGGATAATAGTACTCTATCCCATGGGGACTATTTTGGTTTTCCTCTATGTCAGATTCTTTCCCCCTCCCTTTATTAGTGGGCAGTAAGGCAATTGTGACATTCCACATGCATATTACAAAACAAGACACTATAGCTAGTCACAACAGGAGCAGGCACAATTAACAAACATGCCCAAGGAAAGATGTTCAACCTTAAAAATGTTCAAGGAACCAAACATATGCAAATTAATCAACATTATACCTATTAAAGTTGTAGAAATACTGAAATTGATTATACTTCCCAATGGTGGGAAGAGTGTGGTAAATGAGTCTATTGTTGGCAATAGCGTAAATAAGTAAGACCTACTTGGAAAGCAATTTGACAGCATTCCAAGAGTCATAAAAAGACTCATACCATTTAACTCAGTAATTACGTTCATAAGAATTTTTCCTAAGAATATAATTCAAAAGAATGAAAAAGCTCTATATTCAAGGATGCTCATTGCAATAGTAATTCTATTAGTCAAAAATATGAAATAGACTAAATGCTTACTAGTCTGGGGAGGGGTTCATTTCATAAGTTATGGTATGAGAATTCAATGGAGTTATACAAAGATCTTGGGATTCCAAGCAATGTGTTAATTACAACAAGCAAAAATAATAAAGTAAATGGACTCTATGACTGCAAATAGGTATGTATATAAAGGGACCTAGACCAGGAGGAGATATGAAAATGGTTATTTTGTGAGGACGGTGAACTAGTGGATGATTTCCTTTTGTATTCTGTCACTGCAATGTGCATTTTAAAAACAAGGGCACTTCCAAAACCACCACGGTCTAAACAGAAAATCCCCACCCTGCTCATCAGAGCTGGCTTACGTTTTCCACGCTTCTGCCACAGTGCGTCTCCTCTCAATTATCTCTCTTCGCAGCTTTACCATCTCCTTTTGAATCTCCTCCTCCTCCTTCTTGGCCACCAGAGCCTTTCTTTTCTTCTCTTCTTGCACCAGGCACTGGGCCTCTAAGAAGGCCGATTTTTTCAGGGCTTTCTCCATTCTTTGGCGCTCTAGTTCTTTTTCACGTCTTAAGCGATTTTCTTTCACCTGAAAGAGAATACGAGGTATTAAATGCAGCTTTTCAAGCTGAAATGGATCTGCAAAACCTTCCATTTGTAGTGCATCATACACATACGTGGTGGAAACATCCTGGCACAAAACTTTGCCGTTTGTCAGTAGAATAGAGAGAATTCATTTGCTTACTGGCTAAAGGCCAATGCAAAATGTTAGCTGAAATTAGGTTAAAAGGACTCTCAAACAATCTGGAATGAACTGTAGCATGGAAAAGTTGAGAATCTCACAGGTCAAAGTCCAAGTTCTGGATTCTTATTTAGTAATGATTACCCATCCACAAGAATTTTCAATGTGTTCATAATTACTATTTACTTTGGACTTCTCTGTATACAAATTACAGTTTAAGAAAGAAAAGGAAATGTATTGGGAGGGGGGGGAGCAGGTTCTACTGTAAAGGCTAGGATAGGTAACTACTGCTTTAAGGATTATTACAGACTATTCATATCTTTATTATTTAAACATATCAGTGATATGTTTTTATCTAAGACACTTCTTTTGGATATTAAAAAAACAATCCACAGAATAGGTTTATTAATTTTTTCAAACCTACACTTTCTCTTTAGAGGCATAATTAGGTATGTATAAGTAGGTCTTTCCTTTCTGACTCGTTCAAGTCTATTAACTTACTCTACAGTTGTGATAGGACTTCTGGTCAATGGCTATCTCTTATGAAGTCTCTCTGCACCCTTCTGTCAAAACGTCAACCTCCATTCCCTCATCATGCCCAGGATGCAGACCAGGCACATACGTACTTGTGGTTTAAAGCAGTGATCTGCCAACCTAGCAATCAGAAATTCAGTGTTATAAAGGGACAGCATACACAGACAGACTTCGACTGAATTGCACGTTATGACAGACTTACTCTAATTCCTTGAGGTACCATGTTTTTTCCTATTACTCTTTCCCTCTGGAGAAAAGAAAATTTTCCACATGTCTTTTAAATGAAAAACAGCTGAACTAGATTTAATTCAGATCTGTTGTCTCTTTTCGACTATAATCACCAAATGAGTGAATTTCAGTCATCTAGAAAAGAATTATAACATTCACCAGAATATTCATGATATTAATAATGTCACAATTCAAAAGTTCAATTTAAGCAAAACTAAGTCTACATATTTATAACAGAAAGTCCTACATCTAAACTAATAAAGTGTAGTTCACCACTTTATTGGTCAATTACGCCTTTTAAAATAATTCTTTAAAATTCAAAATAAACTGCCTCCTACCCTCAGCCTATAAGTATCATTTTTCTTCTGAAGTTCTTATATTTTATTTTTATTCTTTCTAACCAAACTACAGATGGCACCCTTTTTCATAATAAAGCCCAAGTCTTTATTTAAGCTTATTAAATGTGTTACACAAAGACTGCTTCCTGTTATCCATTTTAATTTTGTTTTTCCCTCCCACCTGCTTATGTCTCATCTCCATGGTAAGACGAGGATCCTTCTGCTGCTTCTTGTCTTGGTTTTCCTTCTTTCCAAGTTCTTCCAACATCCCAGAATCCACCACATCTTTTTGGAGCAGATGGTCTATAAATTTCTGAACGGTGGTACTTTCCTCTTCTTCCTCCAAATAGCCATATAAATCTGGGGGAAACAAAACAACAACAACAAAACAGTAAATTTTTTAAAAACTTAATTTTAGTATAATTTCCATATTTATATAGAGTCTAGCTACAATCAAAATAGAAACATTGAGTGTTTAAGAAATTGTAACTGATAATGCCAGCTGAATGTGCATAGCCTTCAGCAATTACCTTCAACTAGGAGGGAAAAAAAATCTCAACTTCTCAGGAATAGGCCTCATTGAAGTCACTAAAGATCTCCTCTCACCACTCTAAATGCTCTTATTCCTCTAAACATCCTTGGTGATACTATTGCTTGTTGTTATGTGCTGTTGAGTTGTCTGCGACTCATAGCAATTCGATGTACAACAGCCCTAAACCCTGCTCTATCCTGTGCCAATCTTACTGTCTCTGACACACATACCCTAATTATTACCCCAGTCACTGAATCAATTAATCTCATTGAGGGTCTTCCTCTCCTGCACTGTCCCTCCACCCTCCCAAGCATGACGTCCCTCCCAAAGACTGGTCCCTCCTTGCAACATGTCCAAAGAATGTCAGAGAAAGCTTCAGAAGAATCCTTGCCTCCTAGGAGCAGCCTATTTTAACCCTCTCCAGGATGAACCTGTTCGTTCTCTTAGCAGTTCACAGTATATTCCATATTTTTCTCCAATACCACAGCTCAAAGGTATCAATTCTCTTTCTATCATCCCTAGTCATTGTCCAGCTCTCTGATGCACAGCAAGTGATTGCTAAGACCATGGCCTGTATCAGGCACACCTTAGTCTCCAAATTGCCACCGTTACTCTTCAATACTTTGGAGAGCACACTTTCCCACTGCAATAAGTCTTTTCATTTCCTGGCTGCTGGTGCCAAGAATGTTGACTGTGGAGCCAAGCAAACTAAAGCTGTGAACAATCTCAATTTCTTCACCATCCATCCCTGATGCTGCCAACTGGCCCAGTGGTGAGAATCTTTGTCTTCTTGACATTGAGGCTCAATCCATATTGACAGCTGCAGTCTTTGACCTTCTGCAGCAAGTGGTTCAGGTCCTTCTTAGTTTCAACAAGCAGGGTTGTGCCATCTGCATTACATAGATTGTTCATGAGTCTTCCTCCAATCTAGTTGCCACATTTCTCCTCAGAGAGCCCTGCCTCCCTGATTAACTGTTCTGCATATAGACTGAAAAGGTATGGAGACAGGACACATCCCTGGCATAGACCCTTACCAATTCTGAATCATGTAGTGTTTCCTTGCTCTGTTCTGATGACTGCCTCCTGGTCCAAGTATTGGTTTCACATTAGCACAATCAAGTGTTCTGGGATTCCCACAATGGGACAGACATTTCTTCTTCTTCTTGTTATGTTCCACTGAGTTGGAACACACTCATAGCTGACCTTCAAGCATGTTTTTTCATCAGCTGTAAATGACATGGAAGGAGACGGCTCATCTTTCTTCTAAGAAGCAGCAGGTGGATTTGAAGCAACTGCCTCTGCGTTGGCAGCACAACTCTTTACTTACCAGGCCACCAGAACTCTCTCAAGAAAAGCTTTACTGAGTTATGACTGTCATACAATCAACTGTAAATATTTAAAAATCTAAAAAGCTTTTAACTTTTTTTTTTTTTACTTTTTACAGTCAAATCATTACTACAATCAAGTAAATGAACCCCTAACACATCCACATACTGATGTGCAGTTTTTTTCTCACTTCACCGTGAGGGCCTCCTTTGCCCTGTACTAAGCATTTCTGTACATTCCTGTTACTATAAATGTATTTCATTTCCTAGAATTTCACACAAATTAAATCTTATATACTCTTGTTTTATGTGGCTGCTTTTACTCAATATAATTACTTTGAGATTCATGCATTCTCATGTGTATCAATAGTTTATTTTTTTGTCTTGCTGAGTAATATCCCATTAGAGGGACATCCCACAATTTTTTCATTCTGCTAATGGGCATTTAGGCTGACTCCAGTATTTTACTATTAAAAAGAAAATACTGTTTTGTTTATTTGGGATTTCTTCATTTCCAACTGCCTTTTCTCTTTTTCTCATTTTTCTCTTTGAAAAATGAGTCTGGTATCTGAATTGAGAATGCACTGAATATATAGATTACTTTTAGTTGTTGTTCTTGTTAGGTGCCATAGAGTCAAGTACAACTCATAGCGACCTTATGAACACATGACCTGAACCATGTTCTATCCTGCGCCATCCTCACACTTCCTGACACACAAGAGCTTATTGTAGCAGTCACCATGTCAATCCACCTGGTTGAGTGTCTTCCTCTCCTTTGCTAACTCTCCACCCTTTCCAGCACCATGTCCTTCTCCGAGGAATGGCACCTCCTAGCAATACGTCCAAACTCATCATTCTTGCATACAAAGAGCACTCTAGCTGCACCCTTTCCAAGACATATCTGTTCTCTTGGCCATCCATGAGATGTTCAGAGTTCTCCAATATCACAGCTCTAAAGTGTCAATTCTTTTTCTGCCATCCTTGTTCATTATCCAGCTCTCGGATGCACAGCAAATAATCAGGAAAAACATGCCCTGAATCAGATGTATCTTAGTCTTCAAACTGACATCACTACTCCTCAATAATTTGGATATGTCCCTACCTGCACATTTTCCCAGTGCAATGTCTCCTTATTTCCTGACTGCTGGTACCAAGGGTGTTAACTGTGGATACAAGCAAGATGAAGTTGCTGACAGTTTCAAATCTCCACTCCATCAATTCTGCCTATTGGTCCAGTGGTAAGAATCTTTGTTTACCTGACACTGAGATGCAATCCATACTGAGAACTGCATTTCTTGATCTTTTGCAACAAGTGCTTCAAGTCCTCCTTACTTTTAACAAGCAAGGTTGTGTCATCTGCATAACGCAGGTTACTTACTGATGAGTCTCCCTCCACTCCTGATGCCACACCCCTCCTCACAGAGTCCATCTTCTTGGGTAATGTGCTCAGTTTACAGAATGAACAGGTATGGATAGAGAATACAACCCTAGGGCACTCCCCTCCCAATTCCAAACCACGTAATGCTCCCCTGCTCTGTTTGCACAATAGCCCCCTGGTCTAGGTATATGTTTCACATGAGCACAATTAAGTGCTCTGGGATTCTCATTCTTCTCAATGCCAGCCACAACTTATCATGATCCATACAATAGCATTTTTACTATGCTGAGTCTTCCTATCCATGAACAAGAAATCCTTTTACATTTAGTTAGTGTCTCTAGTTAGGTTTATTCTCAAGTATTCATCTTGTGACTGTCTTTTTTTTTTTTATGTGTACCATCAAATCAGATCTGAATGGTACAGGAGGAGATTGCCCCTCCTTCTGGTGGAATCTGGTGGATTCAAACCACATACCTCTGGGATTGTAGTGCAGCTCCTTGACACTAGGCCACCAGAGTTCCCTGTGACTATCTATTATAAATGGTATTGCTTTCTTAGTTTTTTCTGCTGCTGTGGAGAAATCCCACAAATTTTTTTATATAATGATCTTGTGTTCTGCCACTTTGCTAAATTGACCTATTAAGTCTAATATTGTTTGGTTTTCTGTGTACCCTATCTTATCATTTGCATATAGTGACAGTTTTATCAACTCTTTGCTAATTTGGATGCCTCTTCTTTCTTTCTCTTGTCTCATTGCCCTGGCTAGTACTTCCAATACAATACTGAATAGGAGTGGTGATAATGGACATCTTTGTCTGGTCCCTGTTCAGAAAGGGAATGCCTTTAGTCTTTCTCCATTGAGAATGATGTTGGCTCTTGGTCTTGCATATATGCTTTTTACTCAGTTGGGGAAATTCCCTTCTTATTCCTATTTTGTTGAGAGTTTTTATCAGGAAGGGGTGTTGAGTTTTGACAAGGGCCTTTTCTGCATCAAATGATGGGATCATGTGGTTCTTAGTCTTAGCTCTGTTAACGTAAATGAAGTGGGAGGCACAGCACTCCCTGATCTCAAAACCTACTCTAAAGCTATTGTAATCAAAACAGCATAGCCTTGATACAATGACAGACACATAAACCAAAAGAATAGAAACAAGAACCCAAAAGTTAACCCATTTATCTACAGTCAATTAGTATTCAACAAGGAATCAAAGTCTATTAAATGTTGATATGACAACTTCTTCAACAAATGGTGTTAGCAAAACTGGATATTGGTCTGCATAAAACTGAAACAAGATCCATACTTCACACAGTTATCAACTCAAGATGGCTCAAAGACCTAGAGGCAAAGACAAAATGGGACCAAACTTATAAGACCTGTTGTTGTTGTTATGTGCCGTCGAGTCGCCTGCGACTCATAGCGACCCTATGTACAACAGCCCTAAACTCTGCTCTGTCCTCTGCCAATCGCAC
>NW_006399782.1:21589709-21599149 GCF_000299155.1 Elephantulus edwardii | reverse complement strand
TAAAAAAAAAAAAAAGAATGCTCCTCTGTGGAGGTTCAAATCCACCAGTAGTCCCAAGACAGAAAGATGGGCTATTTTCTCTTGATGCCATTTATAATCTGGGAAACCTGATGAAGGGTCATTATGAGTTGGAACCGACTTGATGACAAAGAGAAAAACAAAGCCAGGAAAGGAGCTCCTGAAGAGAAGAATGACAGACAGGTGTTATAATTTAAATCTAGATTGTCAAAGAAAATTTTATTGAAAAGCGCATGATCTGTGCAAGGAGGGGAAGAAGGTGAGGGAATGAGGGATATGGACTATTTTGTTCAGAGATAAAGCAAACACTGTCATGGATTCAATCACATTCTCCCAAGACACATGTATACAATGTGGAAGCTATGTAATACTTACCCCGATCAGCTAAACCAAATAGTTGGAGGACTAATAGTGGAATGCAGCAGTCCCTAATCCCTTCATTGCCCTAGTCAAATGTTTGGAGAGTTCTAATAGGAGATGGCCTTTAATATTTTTTATCTAACAAGAGATAAAAGGGGAGGAAATTGAGTTGAGTGAAAGGAGAAGGATTGAGGAGGCAACTGTGGGAGTGTGGGGAAACTCAATACCACCAAGAAATAAATGCTAGAAATAGAATGAATCTTTTTGTAGCAAGGCTCCTGTGTGGTGAAGCTCTGTGATACAGTAAAAGGTCAGGACACAGAGAGCTGTCCAGGAAATGCTGGGTTGGCAGATGCTGAAGGAAACAAGGAATTTTCTGAATTTGGACCTCTGCACTCCAGAACTATATTGTAGTGTGCTGTCGAGTCAGAACCTGCTGATTCTCCAGCAGGTTTTCAGAGGCAGTTAACTGCCAGGAGAAGACTGTCCATCCTTCTCCCATGGAGCAGCTGGTCGATCTGAACCATGTACCTTCAGTATGGCAGTGAATCTTCTTACTAGACCACCTGAACTATAAAAGAATAACTTCTGTTTGTTAAAATCACCCACCTGTGCTATCTCCATTATAGCAGCATTAGATAACAAAGAACTAGTGTGCCCAGTTCTGATAGGTGCCATCAAGTGATTAATATGATTCATAATGATCCTATGAATAACAGCTCTGAAGCTCGCCCTATCCTGCACCATTCTCACCATTTCTGTGATGCTCAAGCCCATTATTATAGTTACTGTGTCAGGCTAGCTCATTGAGGACTTTCTTTCTTTTTTTGCTAAACCAGCATGATGTCTCTTTACAAGGACTGGTTCCTCTTAAAAATATGTCCAAAGTGTATGAGACAAAGTTTCACAATCGTTGCCACAAAGGAGCCCCCTCACCTAACGTGTCAACAGTGCTCATGGCCCCTGCGCAAGGATGACACACAAATTCGTGAAGCGTTCCATATTTTTTTTTCATTAAAATATTTTAAAACAAAACAAAACAAATAAAAAAAAACAAACTTGGTTTTAGGGTCTTAAAGTTAAGTGCTTCAGCTTTTACTCTTATTGTCTCAAAATGGTTTTAGGTGAAGAAGTGACTTACATTTTAAGACCACTCTGGCTGCTATATTAATAAACTATAAGATAACAGACACAAAAGCAGTGGAGCTCTAACTGGGAAAATTCTGGAGGGAGGGAATGGTAGCTCATACCTGGAGTGAGGATGTTAATTATATAAAATGGGGGTTTTTGTGTGTGGCTTTGTGGCACAGGAGGAGATTGACCCTCCTTCTCCAGCGAAACATCTGGTGGATTCTAACAATGTTCATTCGAGATTACAGCACCGCTTCTTGCCACTAGACCTCCAGAGCTCCCTAATATATATAATGTTTTGAGGTACAGCTGACAGGAGTTGCTGAGAGAGTGGATAGATAACATGACAGGGGGGAAAAAGAAATCTAAGAGGTTTCTTTGCTTAAGCAACTAAAAGGAGAGAGTTGTCATTTACTGAGATGAGGAAAGCAAAGGGAGAAGATTTCAGAAGGGAAGATGAGGTGCTGTGGTTTATAAATGTAAGGTTTGAGATTCATAATAGACACTCAAATGGTCAAGGCAAATGGGTACTGACTATTGCCATTTGGACTGACAAGTAACTGCAACAAAAGGCTTGAGGATGGAGGAGACTGTGAGGACATGGATCCCATCTGTTCTTCAAATGGCTGCTGTAAGTCATGGTTGACTCAACATCATCTAACAACAGCAGCATATTAACCTGGATTTCTGAGAAATGTTCTGTAAAAAAGACCAAGGGCCACAGGATGGCCATATCTGACCTTTACCAACTTCATAAAAGAGAACTGTCCCTGGCAACAACATCAGCAAAGCAAAACCAATTCTCTTGAGATCAACATGTCCCCTATACTCCTGCACTTCTTTCTACTCATCCCCACACCAATCTTTCTGTATTACTGGATCAAAATCCAGTGCAATAGTTCACAAACCACACAGAACCATCCTGCAGAAATCACAAGACTATAATTTGGGTTAGTATACATCACAGGCGACTCAACAGCACATAACAACAAAAACATACTATATTGGTTGGTTGGGATTTTTTTTTAAAATTTATTTAAGTCTCTTGTTTAGAGTAAAAAAGACCTTGGGGAGGGCCTTTGTGTATAAAGTTGGTTGTTATTAAATTTTGGAGGAACATTCTTCTAAGTGTTATGGCACTCATCTGTCAATATGCTGTACTGAGATAACCTGGGGTTGCTGTGATGCTGAACCTTCTGCCATTCTGGTGTCAAATACCATAAAAGTTACCTAGGATAGACAGTATTTTGCGGAGCTCCCAGTTTAAGACAGGTTTGGAAGCAGGAGTGGCATCCACTTCGTAAACAAATGCTTCAGGAAACTCTATGAACTTTGATAAATGTCAATAGTTATAGAAAGGCTTCAGGCCTTTTGTTCATAGGGTCACTATGAGTCATGCTCGACTCAACAGCAATCAACAACAACAACATGGATTGAAGCTCAACAGCAAGAAAACAAAGATTCTCACCACTGGGCTGAATGACAGCATTATGATAAATGGTGAAGAGACAAATTGTTAAAGGCTTTAGTTTGCTTGGCTCCTCACACAACAGTCTTGGTACCAGCAGCCAGGAAATCAAAAGACAAACTTCACTGGGAAAGTCTGCTATCAGGGATCTCTTCAGAGTATTGAAGAGCAATGATGTCAGTCTGGAAACTAAGGTGCACCTGATCAAGGTCTTGGTTTTCGCAATTATGGACAATTTCGCAAAAGCTGGACAATGACTAGGGATGATAGTAGGAGAATTGATGCCTTTGAGCTGTGGTGCTGGAGAAGAGTATTGAATATACCATGGACTGTTAGGAGAACAAACAGGTTTGTCCTAGAGAGGGTGAAACCAGGCTGCTCCTTGGAGGTAAGGATTCTGAAATACTTTGGGCATGTTGCAAGGAAGGACCAGTCCCTGGAGAGGGACATTATGCTTGGGAGGGTGGAGGGACAGCGCAAGAAAGTAAGACCCTTGATGAGATGGATTCACTCAGTGACTGGGGTAATAGGGATAGATGTTTCAGAGGCAATAAGTTTGGCTCAGGATAGAGCAGGGTTTAGGGCTATTGTGCATAGGGTCACTATGAGTCACAGGTGACTTGATGACACATAACAACCACCACCACCACCATCATCACCAGAATACAGTCTGGACAGCCTCTGAAATGTGCTCGTGGGCACCTCAGCCTCGAGCCTCATGGCTTCAGGCCAGAAATACAAAGTTGTCAGTCCTGCCAATATTGGTTCTTCCTTTTCCACAGTCCTTCAACAAACTTGGGCAAAAGGTTCTTAGTTCTGGTTCCATGGCATAGCAGTGCCAAGGTCTGCTCCATCTCATGTCAGGTCTCTGGTTCTCTGCTGTGGCTGCTATAACTGTTGCTTCCATAGGCCTTAGTGTGTGGCTAGTGCAAGAATTTCTGGTCCTGTAGGACACATGACATGTCTATTGTGCTGCTTCTTCTTTGCTGGTGATAAGGTTGCTCCTTTTTCTGCTGAACCCACTCAATTTAATGGCGAGACTAGACAATTCCCTTGTGGACTGGCGAGAGTAGCCAATCTTCTGTGGATAGGCTAACACTCCCTATTTGCATATTCTCACCTACTCACATGGCAAAGTCAAACTCAATTGCTAGAAAAGCCATTTTGAACACTAAGCTCTTAATACCATAAGATTCCAGCTGAAAAAACATATATAAGAGTTGTCAGTATACCAACAATATTTTAGGCATCTATATGGATGAGAATACCAAAAGAGGAATGTGAAAGAGAAAAATTAAGTCTTGATAGATTCTAGCATTTAGGAGTTAAAGAGGAAAGGAAGAACCAGAAAAAAAATAATCAAGGCATGTCCACTAAATATGAAATAAATCACAGAGTGATTTATTATAGATTAGGGATAGATATTTCCTTCCTAATGATATTTAAGAAAATCTTGAAATACATCTATATGGAAAATTGTCTATGTTAGTATTGCCTTCATTATTATCAAAAGCCCTGATGCATAGGGCAAAGTGATTTCAAAGAAGAAAAATGTCTAGATTATCTTCATCACATCAAATAGCTCTTAAGAAATGGAGTTTCTAGATAGGGTTGCATGACATGAAAAAAAAATTGGGATAAAAAGTGAATTAGGTAGTTGAAACTAATGGTCAGATTATCTGTATAACACTACCACGTTAACACGGGTGCCACAGGACCATTACTTTATACCACTTACCAGTTAATTTGTTATGTCAAAGTACTTCTGGATGTGGTTCTATTTCAGGAGACGAAATGGCCTTTATTATATCTTAACTTGTAATACTGGAGTTAATACCAGAGTAAATTAGTTTCAGAGAAATAAAAAGAAACTAAGATTGAAGAGGAGGAACAGAAAAGCTTCCATTCTGTACTTTAAAAGATATTATAGGTATGCTTCAATAAATTGTACTCTAAAGGACTGTTAACACTGCAGCAAAAATAAGAAAAGTATTTCCTTACCTTCTGTATAGGCATCGTCATGATCTTTCATTCGCTCAGATGCTTCCAAATCTACTTCCTGGCCCCAAAGCTTTCTGGTTAAAGCTGAATTTCCAAGAGAAAATGCTTCTGAAACTGCCAATTCTGAGGCTCTCTCCACTTTCTTCCATGTAATTGGGGGGGGGGGGAGAATCCATTTGAAAGACAAGCAGTTTATTACAGAATTCTTCCTCTATTCATGAATTTGAGTTTCTATCAAATACTAAGATATTTTCATTTTTCTGTCTTTGAAGGAACTCCTAGTTTTTAAATATTCTCTACCCTCAATTTTAGCCATTGTTGTTGTTGTGTATTGTTGAGTTGAATCGACCCTCCAGTGAGTTTTCAGAGGCAGTTAATCGCAAGGCAGGGATTTGATAATTTTTCTCTTGCATTTAGAAACATACAATAATGAACTCTGGTAGTGCAGTGGTTAAGTGCTGAGCTGCACATCAATTCAAATCCAATAGATAATCCACAGGAGAAAGACTTAGCAATGTGTTCCTGTAAAGATTACAGCCTTGGTAACCTTACGAAGCAAATCTATCCTGTCATTATATGAGTTGGAATTGCCTTGATGACAAAGGGTAATCACATACAGAATGAAATAAAATTGCAGTATTTCACCAAGTTTTTGCAAGTACTTGGAAATTTTTTTATGCTTATGCAAAAGGTTATTTAAATTTTAGATAACTTGTTTCCAAAAAACCCTCAAACTCATTGCTGTTGAGTGGAAAGTTACTCATAGCTGACCCTTTAGCATGTTTTCAGAGTGTAAATTGCATAGAAGGAGACTGCTCACCTTTCTCCCACGGAGCAGCTGGTGGACTAGAACTGACTTTGCTCAGCAGTCAATTCTCCACGGATTATACCACCAGAGCTCCCCAACTTTAGAGCTTTAGTAATGAAAACTCATAAATTGGAAGTTTTAAATATTTTATTATTTTCAATGCCACTAAGACTTTTGTAGGGAGTTCTGGTGGAATAGTCTATAGCACCATGGACCTCTCTGGCAGTTTGAATTCCCCAGGCGCTCTTTCTCAAGAAGGATGGGCAATCTCCTCCTGTGTAATTTATAGCTTTCAAAAATTCACTGGACGGTTAGGCATGAGTTGGTTCTGACTTGACAGCAATGGCTGAGTGGGCAAGAACTTTCCTGTGAAAATAAACCAGAGGCATAACAACATGGCTTCAAGTTAATGTTCATGAGAGAAACCTCCTATCACCTATTATGCAAAGTACAGGGAATAAAACGGGGATAAAAAGAATTATTAAACTATGACTCCACACAAAATTCCAGGCAGCTCCCTCTCACTCAGAGTAAAAATCAAAGTCCTAACAACACACTTGTAACATGAGGCCTTTGTGAACTCTTCAACTCTCTGCTTTTCCCTTCAGCCATTCTACTTCAGCCGTATTTGCTCACTGCTCCTCAAATATCCCAAGCTCATTCTCATTGCTGGGTTTTTGCACTTCTGCTCTCTGTATCTAATCCAAATATCCAGAGAATTCTTTCCTTTATCTCCTTTTAGACATTGCTCACCTACTTGGTATGGCCTTCTCTGATCACTACTATACAAACTGTAATCACCCTTGTCTTAGCCCTCCCTTTGCCCACTCATCCCAGGGTTATTAAAGTGATTCTGACTGATAACAGTCCACCAAGACAGAGTAGAATTGCCATTTGTCAGGGTTTCCCGAGACTGTAACTCCGTAAAAGAGTGAACTATGTTAAATTTCTTATAAGGAGTGGTTTGTAGGTTTACTTTTTTAATTTAACAGCCCAGCACTTAAGCTATTCTATCACAAAGCTCCATAACATTATGTTGTTGTCACATGCCTTTGAGCTGACTCCAATTCATAACAACCACACATGTTAACAGGCCAAAATCTTGGCTGACCCTGTGCTGTTCTCACAATCTCACTGTACTCAAGCCTCCTGACGCACTCATTGCATCAAGCCCCTGAGTTGAGGATCTTTCTTTCCTTCATGGACCCTCCCCTTTTAAAAGCATGATGTTCTTCTCCAGGGACTGGTCCCCCCTGATAACATGCACAAGTTACATGATACAAAGTTTAATCATCCGTGCCTCTAAGAAGTAACCTGGCTGCACTTATTCCAAAGCAGAATTGTTTGGAGTTTGTTTTGTTGTGTTTTGTGTTTTTTTTGTTTTGTTTTGTTTTTTACAATCTATAGTATTATTCCATATTCTTCATTAACACCACAATTTAAAGGCATCAATTTTCCTTTGGACTTTATTACTGCCCAATTTTCACATGGATTTGAAGCAACTGAAAACATCACCGGCTAGGAGAGGCATGCCTTAGGTTTTTGTTTTTTGTTTTTTTTTTTTTTAATGCCTTAGTTTTTAAACTGTATTTTCCCCTCGCCTCCAATGTTTCTGTATGTACAGCTTTAGCTACTTTTTAATAATTATCAAGATTTTACTTCTATGTGATACTCATTTCTGCATTTCATTAGAGCATCTATCTTTTGAATGGCCACAAACAAGAATCTTTTTTAGTGGGTTGGCAGGCATCTGTCTTTCAAATTTCTTGGCTTTGATGAGTATGTCTAGGGTTGCATCTGTCCATTGCAGCAGTCACTTTGTTAATCCACCTGGTTGAGAGTCTGCTCCTTTACTGACTTTCTACTCTTCCCAACATCATTTCCCTCTCCAAGGAATAGCACCTCCTAGATATGTCCAAGCCTCATCATTCTTGCCTCCAAAAGGCACTCCAGCTGCACCCTCTCCAAGACTCTTGGCCATCCTTGGGATGTTCAGTGCTCTTCTCCAACACCACAGCTCAAAGGTGTCAATTCTCCTTCTGACATCCTTAGTCACTGTCCAGGTCACAAATGTATAGCTAGTAACTGGAAAGACTAGAGCCTGAATCAGACACACTTTAGTCCTCAAAGTGACATCACTCACTACTCCTCAACACTTTGGAATGGTCCCTAACTGATTTTTCCATTGCAATGTGTCTCTTTATTTCCTGGCTGCTGGTACCAAGGGTGTTAACTGTGGATCCAAATAAGATGAAGCTGTCAACAATTCTCTCCATCCATCATGGCACTGCCTATTGGACCAGTGGTAAGAATCTTTGTTTTCTTGTTACTGAGACACAATCCATACTGAAGGCTGCATTCCTTGATCTTCTGCAACAAGTGCTTCAAGTCCTCCTCACTTTCAGTAAGCAAGGTTGTATCATCTGCATAACACAGGTTATTGATGAGTATCCCTCCAATCTTGATGCCACATTCATATTCACAGAGTCCAGCCTGTACTATACAGTTTATTTATTTTACTGTCGATTTTTACTCCACGTAGGATGCAAGTTCCTTGAGGACAGAGCTTATTGTCTTACTCTCTGTGAATCCCCAGAACTTAGAACAAGGTTCAGCACATAACAGGTGCCCAATAAATGTTTGCCAAAAAAATATATAAATGAAAGATTATTAAAAAGTAAACTGAACTTCTCATAGTATATATGGACAAATGAATGACTTTGAAAATTATTTTTCCTCTTGTTCTTCATGGAAAGACTAATACTACCTCTGCTAGAATTTGCCATGGGTTTCATACATTAAGTTTAAACTAGACAGAAGTAGGTAAATAAAGTTGAAAAGTCAAAGAGTAATTCCAAAAAGATATAAAAACTAGAACATGTAAGAAAGACAGACAAAGGTTTTTGCCCCATTATTTTATATAGCTTCAGATGTAACTAAATTAATTTTGGTATATGTTCATTTATTGGATAGACACAATATGCTTCATATATAGTTCTTCCCTTCAGGACCTGAAATTGAAAGATAGCAAAACATTTTCACACATACATATTTATGAGATCATACACATATACAGAAAAATTATGTTCAAACAAATGGTCAACTTTTTCAAGTTAACATCACAAATAAAAAAGAAGCAATGAAAAAGATGGTAAACTTTACTTAGTTCCTCAGGCTGAGTGAGAAAGGAAATAAGTTTGTCTGACATACCATCCTGGCTGAGTTAGAATTTGCATAGGTTCTTCAGCAGAGAAGGCAGAGAACATTGGAAATAAGAAGAGAAAGATTGATCTTCATATTAAAAGGGAATACAGTTTACAACTAACAAATATGGACATAAAGAGAGATGCTTGCTAGATTTGAACAAACTAAATGTTTGTGATATCACTGAAAATCAAATTTTTAGGAAAAAAATAGTTACTGTTGTTAGATGCCAACAAGTTGAATATGACTAATAGCAAGCCTACGAACAAAAGATATGAACTCTATGGCAGTGTAGTAGGATTTGAAATCAGGGAGTGAGATACCTCCTACCGTTCTTCTATTCTTAAGGACTGCTTTGCTTATTCGGGGCTTTTTTCCATTCCATACGAAATTGGAGATTGCCTTTTCCATCTCGTTGAAGAATGGGGTTGGTATTTGTATTGGGATTGC
>NW_006399782.1:21584711-21587469 GCF_000299155.1 Elephantulus edwardii | reverse complement strand
AAAAAAAAAGATCAACCAAGTAGCGAATGCTTTGGGGTAGTAAGATGAGTCTATCATATGAGGGGTGGATGAATTACAAATTACAATGGGCTACAGCATTTGAAGTGAGCTACCAAGGGCAGTTCTACTCCAGCTTCTGCTACATTCCAAGTGACTTCAACATCTCTGAGGATGACTCACCAATGCAGGGTTTGCTTGATCTTCTGTATTTCAAGAAACTTCCCTTTCATTCTACTTCAGTATCCCACTTACAGTCACTCTGAACTACTTTACAAAGAATTTTCCATTACTCTAACTAAACTTTCTAACATCAAACTACTCAGCTCCATCTCTTGTTCCCCCTACCACAATGGAAAGCTACCTTCGGTATGAGAAATGATTAAGCGTACAAATGCTATCTGAAAGGCTGTTGCTGTTGTCAAATACCATGGATTTGAATAGGACTCAGAACAAGTCTGTGAGCAACAAGTCTTAACCTGGTCCTATCCTGTGCCATCTTAACATCCCTGACACCCTCAAGTCTATGCTGCAGTCAGTGTGTCAATCCACCTGGTTGAGGGTCTTCCTCTCCTATACCGTCCCTTCACCTTCCCAAGCATGATGTCCGTCTCCAATAAATAAGCTCTACTAGCAACATGCCCAAAGTATGTGAAATGAAGTTTCGTCATCTTTGTCTCCAAGAAGCATACTGGTGAACCTTCTCCAAGACTTATCTGTTTGTTTTTTTGGTAGTCCATGGAATATTCAATAGTCTTCACCAAAACCACAATTCAAAGGCATCAATCCTTCTTCTGTCATCCTTAGTCACTGTCCAGCTCTCAGATGCAGAGCAAATGACTGAAAAGACCACAGCCTAAATTAGATGTGCCTTATCCCTCAAACTGACATCATCGTTCCTCAACAATCTGGAGAGGTCCCCAACTGCAGCCTTTCCCAGTGCAATACATCTTCTGTTCTCCTAAGTGCTAGTACCAAGTGTACTGATTATGGATCTAAGTAAGATGAAGCTGTTGACATTTTCAATCTTTTCTCCATCTATCATGTTACCTATTGGTCCAGTGGCTAGGATTATTATTTTCTTTACCTTGAGATGTAATCTATATTGAAGGCCGCAGTCTTTGATAGACTGGCAGTTTAAATACATCCAGATACCTTGGAAGAGAGGCCTGGTCAGGGAATCTTTCTGGACCCCACTGAAATTAGTGCTTTTCACCAAGTGCTTCCATGATATCTCTTAATTCCTCAATTATTTTTAAGTAAGCTGTCTATTCCTTATTGGTCTATAAATTCTGGAGCGCAGGGGACTGCCCTTGCTCTTGCATTTTCTCCTCTTCAGTACCCAATACTGTGGTCCAGTATTTAGGAAACATTCAGTCTGACTAATGCCTCAGGAATCAATGGGATGCCAAGTGACATGTTCCATATGACAGATGTGCTCACCAGTTTTTGCCATGAAAATTGCAAGACAGATACCTGGCCAATTGATTAGAAGGGATCTATATTTGATCCCATTCTCAAGAAAGTTGATCCAACAGAATGTGGAAATTATAGAACAATATCATTAATATCACATGTAAGTAAAATATTGTTGAAGATCATCCAAAAATGTTTAGAACAATACACTGATGGAGAACTGTCAGAAGTTCAAGTTATGTTTAGACGAGGCCATGGCACCAGGATTATTATTGCAGATGTCAGGTGGATCTTGGTTAGAAGCAAAGAACATAAAAAAAATGTCTATTTATATTTTATTGACTATACAAAGAGGCTTTGTCTGACATACTTTGGTCATGTTGTAAGGAGAGACCGGTCCTTGGAGAGGGACATCATGCTTGGGAGGGTGGAGGGCAGGCGCAGGAGGGGAAGGCCCTCTGGGAGATGGATTGATTCGGTGACTGGGGCAATCAGGATGACTGTGTTGGAGGCAATGAGATTGGCACAGGACAGAGCACAGGGCTGTTGTACATAGTGTCACTATAAGTTGCAAGCGACTCGACGGCACATAACAACAAACAACAACATACAAAGACATTTCAGTGCGTGGATCATAAGAAACTATTGCTAACCTTAAGAAGAATGGGAATTCTAGAACACTTAATTGTCCTTATATGAAATCTATACCTAAGCCAACAATCTGTTGTCCAAACAGAACAAGGGAACACTCATGGCTTAAAATCGGGAAAACTGCATCAGGGCTGTATTCTCTCTCCATATCTATTCAATCTGTGTGAAAATATGGTGAGAAAATCATTAGAAAAGCTGATTTATGAAGAACAGTGAGACACCAGGATGAGAGGAAGGCTCATCAACAACCTGCGTTATGTAGATGGCACCTTGCTTACTGAAAGTGGGGATGACTTGAAGTGCTTGCTGCAGAGGATTAAGAACTGCAGCCTTCAATATGGATTACATCTCAACATAAAACAAAAATCCTCACCACTGGGTCAACAGGCAACATCATGGGAGATGGAGAAGACTAAAATTCTAACAATATCATCTTGTTTGAATCCACAGTCAACATCCTTAGCACCAGCAGTCAGGAGATAGGGAGATGTATTTTTTGTTGTTGTTATGTGCCGTCGAGTCGTTTGCGACTCACAGCGACCCTATGCACAACAGCCATAAACCCTCTCTATCCTGCGCCAAACGCACTGCCTCTGACACACCCATCCCGATTACCCCAGTCACCGAATCAATCCGTCTCATAGAGGGTCTTCCCCTCCTGCGCTGTCCCTCCACCCTCCCAAGCATGATGTCC